>NC_143252.1:617500-922500 GCF_984573655.1 Nuphar pumila | reverse complement strand
AAAAACGCAATTCTAGAAAATGGTTAAACATTTCCCTTAGCCGAAGAGGCTGTGTCACACAGATACTCCATTTTGGCTACCATATCATGTCCTCTTATATACTAGTCATATTGAAAACCACATAAAAATGATAGTATCCCCGTATCCACTGTTTCATCCATGTGACGTAGCTGGGGAGGCTGCAATATCAACAGCTCTGTGGTTTCCACTGCCTGATGAGGCTGTATGTGCATCGACTGGACCCTGGTTGCACCAAGCATAACTGGCATTTTCACTGAATTTCAAAGACCATTTGATATGTCAGTATCTGGCATCCAGTGGCCAAAGACACACATTCATACACAAAGCATATTTTGTCTCTGAAATTTTGCAGACCAACTTATTTTCCTTTGAAATTCCTCTGGGTGCAGTTTCTGGACTACTTCATAGGCCACGCCTTTTCTCTCTGTAAGCCTCTCTCTCTCTCTCTCTCTCTCTAGAATGGTTAGCAGACCATCATCCAAGTAAAATAGATGATTGAAGCACTACAGCATTTTTTAATTTTGCAGGACAATACTCATATGCTGGTTACTAACAGTACCCTGTTGGATATATTTTGGGGCCTATATTTTTCTTGGAAAGTAAGCAAGCTTTAATGATTCTACTGCTTCTAGCTTTTCACGTGCCACTGGAATTCTTCAAACCAATATTGGATGAAATGGTGCAGGTTCGCTGGGGACACATGCTCTACAATCGAAGAATATAAAGAAGATCCTCGCAATAGCAGCTTGAGTACAATTCTCCCCTGTGAAGAGCTTTCCACAAACGATATACTGTATAATACGAGAATAGCGATCCATGACGTGATAGACCAGGTAAGTGAACAAGAGTGGATCACGATCAACGATGAATATGCTGTAGAAGCTAACTACTTGAAATTTCAATATATAATAAAAGGATAACGACCCATATTCCATACACTTTTTAAGTCTGCTGGTTCCTTTAATGGAAGATGCCGAAAGCCAGTAGGTTGTGTTCTGGTTTCATTTCCCTGCCAGTTGTAACTCCATAAGGCCCAAAAAAATGCAAAGTTTCTTAACCCTCTTTGCATACCATTCCAGCACCAGCAGTGCCAGAAACCAGTTAAAGTGTCACTGTCTGTCAAGAAAAGCATGATACCCACCAATTCTCATGCTTGGTTTATAGGGACCTATATGCTTTTCTTGACAGAGTGACAACACTTGACTCAATGTCAGTTTTGTTGCTTTTCTTGACAGAGTGACAACACTTAATGGCAGTTTTGTCCAAAATCTTCCCCCCCTTTCAAGCATATAAAGGATCTATATGCTCGGTTTTATAGAAAGCAGCTCTTGAATTATCTGATTATGATGCATAAGCAGGAATTCTTAAGGCTTGAAAATCAACGGCACAGAAATTTCATAAATATTTAAGCATCCAAAAATCAGGCTTTTTCATAAAAAACACATGATCCAACAGTCTATTCCTGGCAAATTCCCCAAAGCCAAACACGTCTGCATGGTCAGCTTTGCAAAAAAAGTGTTGAAAATACCCAGTTCACACGGTAGTTCTCATATTTTAGTGTATTTAATTTGACAGTTGTCGATGAAAAAACTTGAAACTAATTATATTAACACTTTAGTTCTTCAGATTAGCCTTTAGTACCGGTAACATACACGTAACTCTGAATAAATATTTTCCCTCATGATTTCAGGTAAATGCTAACATATCAACTCTACAAGAAACATTATCGCTTCAAGAACTCCAACATGTCTGCAATCCTTTCTCTGCACCACCATACTACCTGTACCAACCTGAGAATTGCCCCGCTGATACCATCAAAATAGGCGAGATCTCTCATGTAAGTATCAAGTCGGCCATTCTAACGCTTTCTTTTCCCCCATTTATCATCAGCCGTTAGCGTAGTTTTTTTTTTGTGGTTGCATTATTACTGTTAATTCTGTCATAGGCAAGACGGGGAACTCCCCATGGTATTCGAACCTGAGACCCCTCAGTCACGACAGTGTGACCTAACCATCCAGTTATGTCATTCGACCCCACATTACTACTGTTATAATCAAGAAAAAAAGAAAACCGTGACCTGAATTCTCAATTAGAAGCACAGGGGAGAATGAGTTTCAGCCAGGAAAAAGGAAAAAAAAAGAGATAAAAAACAGATCACCAGGATTCGACCTTCTCAAATGTCTTAAGACACCATTTTTGGAGCTTCTAATTTCTTCACAGGAAAAACAACGGCTCTCCAAGAGTTAATATTCAGGCATTTTATTTAGAAATGTGAAAGAACATAACATTTACATTTTGTGAAATTCAAGGTATTTCTCGCTTTAATCAACGTTCATGAATATCCAATTTCTTTAGAATTTATGACATGAAATACAATAAAACTTTTACAAGGTCGGAGAAATGGTTATTGTCGTCATCGTTTATAATTTTTCCTTGGTATGAGAAATTTGGATGTTTTATTGAGAGAAACAAAGCGAATGTACATGGGGCTCTAAACGACCCAAACCACACAAACATTCAGAAACATTCCTATACTTTAGACATGCGACCATAACGAGCTCCAGACAAACAAATATTTTAGATCGTTGATGCAAAAGGTTTGGCCATTTTCATGAAGAACATGAAAGACTTTATTAGCTCCCAATATGTTGTTTCTAACATTCTAAACATCTCCTATACAGGTACTGAAGAATTTTACTTGTCATGATGGTGATTCTAACAACTGTAGTAAGGCTCCAAAGGAGATTTTCGGTATAAGTTTGACAACCATTCAAGCATACACAAGCTCGATTCAGGATCTAATCAATGCATTCCCAGGCATGGAAGGCCTGGTAAACTGTTCATTTGTAGATGACACTTTCTCTAAAATACTTTCAGATGGGTGCTCACCTGTGAAAAAATCAATTCGCATGGTCTGGTCATCAATGGCAGCGTTGTCCACACTCATGGTGGCTCTGGTGATAACATGGACAATAAAAGCTCATCAAGACAAAAAACATCGTCTTGTGGTTGGTCATGTTACACCACATTCTATTCAAGAAGAATATGGTATCAGACTAGCAGAAAAAATGGTAGGTCATGTAGTCATCAGCTAGTTCCGAGATAAAGTTTCAGCAATTTGCAGTTTTGTTCCCCACTGGATCTTGAGAAACCTCCAAGAAAACTATGGTCATAAAAGCAGTAGGCATCTTACAGAATGTGTTTTAGGAACAGAAAAAAGGTTAAGAGAAAAATGTTGTGTAAGTTCTTTTGTCTGGGATGGAGACTTGGATCTGAAAGAGAGAGTCCGCCCGACAAAGCCAAAATTCATTATTGTAATTGCTTGCTCATTTTATTTTGAGATGAATGAAATATAAAACAAAAAGAAACATGCAAAAAATGAAGCTGCAGTTATTGAATGAAAATGAAATTTGCAGTTTGCTTTATTATTTGACACAAATTCAGAGCTACAGCATTCCACAGATGAATTTGTAGGTCATTGTACATTTGTGCCACCACGGCTAACAGCCAGGCAGAACTACAGTAAATTTTATTCCTCCAGATAGTATGCAGTAATGGACAAGCAATTGATCCATATAACCAAACTTGGCACTCTTCACTTTGACAAGAATCATACAAAAATCTATTTTCTGTACTAATACGAAGTACATAATTGCATTCATTCTGTAAGGCCTCCAGAGGATAAGCATCCTAGCTTCTTTCTAAAATAATCACATTCAAAATGTTTGCAAGGAAAGTCACTATAAGAAATTAGAAATGCAGTACATATTGTAACAATTGCAATAATGAACGTGGCCGAGCTCCAGACAGAAACACAAAATATCATGGTCTGCACAATCTTCTGCTATCAATCATCCTGCTAGAAGGCAAACAGTCAATGAGAGAAACTAATGGTAGAAAACCAACTCCTCGAAGCAAACCTAGATATGTGAGTTTTCCTCCTAATGAAGAAACCCTATGTCCAATAAAAAAATCAAACAAACCAAGGTTTTAATTTGGACAGAAGCAGAAATCTGAGCTTATAATGAAAAGGATAAATTTAAAACATTTCAGAATAAATCAGATACATAAGTTGAAGCCTGTGGTCCACAGTGACAAAAGGATATTATATGGAATACTATCCTAAAATCAAAAAGAAGGGTTGACTTAAATATGTCAAGATCCACCAATTTGAGTCAAACAATACAAAGAATATTCCAAGAAGTATGAAGGCTTTCTCCTCTACAACCTTCAGCATTGAATATGCCCATTTATTCAAACCATGAAATGCTACATGATTACATACACCCAAAGTGTTGCACAGGTTATTGTCACCTCAAATTATGTGAAGTTGGCAGATCCAAAATTGTATCACACAATTACTTTTGTTTGACAATGCAAGACCACCATCTGGTTGAATGGTGGTTGGAAATATGAAAATACTGTCCTGGCCCATCCTAGTAGTTTTCCAGCTGATAGATGCCGGAAAAAAGCCAGATTTTGTTTATTTTATTTCCAAATTTTGAAAAGACTCCAGCCAGTGATAGAAAAACAGCCAGGATCTCATGGTTTGGTTTATTCCTCTTTACCAGATTTACACCTACTGCAGACTACCGACATGAATGGTACCATCTCGGCCCTTTTCCAGCAGATGGGTGGCTGAAAATCAGCCAGCCCATATGATACCATCCAATATGGATCGTATCATCTCCATTGATTTTCGGCCAGTGGGTGGCTGCAAATGCATCCTTCCCATTTTATTTTTTTACCAGATTCTGGCCATTTTCAGTATATGTGCAGTCCAAAATCTCATGGAAATTTTTTAAAACATTTTTTGAGGTTTTTTTCTTTTTGCTTCACTTTTTCCAGCACCCATCAGTGGAAAAACTGCCAAAATGATGTCGTCCAGTGTGGACAGTGCCATCCCTAGAGTTTTTCAACCAGCAGCTGAAAAATGGTGTCACCCCTTGCGCAAGCCGAAGCATGAGAGGACTCCCTGGGGGCAAGGGGCAAGCCCACAGAGTTTTACGCTACCAGGACAGTGATCGTAAGTACGGCGCAGGCAGAGCCAGTGAGGCTAAGTCTCTGATCATGGGGGCAGTTTCTCCGTGTAAATATAAAAAAAACACATCAAAAATCTAGGTCTTGAAAAACCTGTTTTACCAAAACTTTGGGGTTTCTAACCAGGGTTACCGGAAACACTATAGCACTCGGGGAAGCGTCTCGCTTCATAACAGGCTCAACGCCTCGCTTCGCCTTATCGCATTGAACAACCTTGATTAGATCACAATGCAGCCAAACTGAGTCAACTCATCGAAATCATCAATATCACTCTAGAAGTGTCGCAGGAAAGTTTTCTATTAATTGAAAATCAACTCGTTTATAGATCCAGCAATATCATAAAAAGAGAAAGAAACAGGAAAATGAACATCCAAAGAAAGAGAGAGGAAAAAAGAATAAACCAATGTTGCCAAACTAGGAAGCTGAAGCGGAAAACGAGACGAGAAGCGGAAGCGAGAAACGAGGCATTTTAAAATTTATATAAAATCGAGAAGCGAAGTATCAATTTGAAAGCGAAATATGAATAAAAAATGAAGCAATATGGTAACTGAATAGGAATCGACCAAGAAGCAAATAAAAACTAAAATAAAATTGATTAATATGATATATAATGATTTTTTCAGTAAAAGAGTTAAATTTTTGTTAAAACCTAACAATGATGGTTACCAATTTAGAGAAAGAACATGGGAAGTGAGTGGAAGCGTGAGAGGAAATACATTCAAAACATCAAAAGAAATGTGAGAAAAGCATAAAGGAAGCATAAACCATGTGTCTGAGAAGCATAGAAAAAGCGTGAGAGAATCAAGATTCCCATGAAGTTTTGGAAGCGAGAAGTATCGCAGTTTCGAAGTGAGTTTTTGGGAAGTGCGCTTCCCACCTACCTAAGAAGTTTCCAGTAACTTTGGAATAAACCCAACACAAACAAGAAATAATTTGTGTTTTGCATACAAAAGGGACAAACCTATAAAGAAAGAAAGGTTTAAATTAGTCAAGCATCAACTACCACAACAGCCAGAGAGAAGTGATAAAAGCCAATATTTTCTACGTGCCAATTTGTATCAGTCCACTAAAACTTAATTTTACGTTTTATGGTAGTATTTTATGTTAATAGAACTCTAGGTTTTATGAAATATTATGAATAAACATAGAAAATAATATGCAAACAAGTGCTCCATACCTACTTTGTAATGCCATGCACTTGATTTTTAGATATTTAATTGAGGAAGGGACAAAGTGAGATAAATCATGCAGGTTTCAATTCTTACCATGTTTGTATGCTAAGAAGCATACAAAAATACATGCATGGAAGATGACAAGGCCTACTCAGCCCACTCTCATAATAAGGCTACAAGTGGATATTATTATAACCAAGGTTACCAGACTAGGAAGCGGAAAACGATACGGGAAGCAAAAGCGGAAGCCGAGAAGCGAGAAGTGATGCATTTTAAAATGTAGAGGAAGCGAGAAGCGAGGAATGAAAAAAGGAAATATAAGAATTGAATGAGAATCAAAATGAAACACAAATAAAAATTAAAATAAAAGTGACTATTCTTAAATTTTATGATTTTTTAGTGTAAGAATTAAATTTTTAACAAAATCTAAAAATGAAGACTACCAATTTAGAGAAAGCACATGGAAGGGAGTGAGAAGCGTGAGAGGAAACACATAAAAAACATGAAAAGTAGAGTGAGAGAACATATAAGAAGAATATATGAAGCATGTGGAAAACATAGGAGAAGCCTGAGAGAATCGAGATTCTCATCAAGTTTTGGAAACGAGAAGTATCGCGCTTCCGAAATGAGTTTCCGGGAAGCAAGCTTCCCACCTATCTAAGAAGCTTCTGGTAACACTGGTTATAACCCAAATTGTGTCGCAGTGATCACCTAAACTGGTTTCAGGAGCAACTTTTGTAATATACTGATCTTTGTAAAAGTTAAAACAAGGTCATAATTGTCCAAGAATTATAAAAGATGACTGTGTTAAAATATGTATATATATATATACATATACTTATATATATATATATATACATCCGTATATATATAAGTATATATATACATATATGTATATATACTATTTCTTCTTTAGTGAAATACCCGATAGGGGTATTGTTGTAAAACCACCAATGTACTTTTCTATTTTTTCTTTTTTACTTTTTTCCTTTTTTCTTTTACCTTTTTTTCTTTTATTTTTTTTCCTTTTGTAATGACCACAAGGGGCCCCACACTTGTAGTCGTTGGGGCTCCAACGGTCAGATTTCTGACCGTTGGGGCTCCCAACGACTACAAGGGAGCCCCCTTGTGGTTCCTTTTTAGAGCCTCCCTCCTCTATAAATAGAGGAGGTATTCTCCTCTTGTAAGCATGGGTTTTTACACCCTTCTCTTCCTTTCTTCAATAAATCCAACTTATGACTTTAAGTCATTTTCTATATTTGAGAGTTTTGTGTGTGCACATTTGGTGTTTGTGTTCTTGGCTCTAGTAGTCACTCTTAAAGAGTGACTTTTTGCCCTATTGGTGCTTCCGCCTCTTTTCATTACATGGTATCAGAGCTCGGTTGGTGATTGGGCTTTTCCTTTGTCATCTTGGAACGCGTGTCTCTCAAAGTTTTGAAGAAAGGAAGTATATTTGGTGCCGATGGAACGTGACTCTAAAGTGGAGCTTTTTTTCAAGCTAAATGGGTCCAACTATCTCATGTGGGCCTCCGCTATGGAAAATCATCTAAGAGGTAAGAAACTTTGGGGCTTTGTTATGGGAACTACTCCCGAACCCTCTCTTGTTCTTACCAAAATTGAAAATGAAGTTGAAAAAGCTTTAGATGGCGATGAGCGCATCAAAGCCATTAATGAACATCAATCCAAAATTGAGGATTGGAAAATAACCGTGCCAAAATTTTGGCATGGTTTATGAACAATGTAGACCTTAAAAATTGTGCTAATATTGCCAAATTTAGAAGAGCCAATGAGGCTTGGTTTTTCCTTAAGGGTATGTATACCCAAAAGGATCTTGCTCAGCAATTTTTTTGTCAAGAAAAAATTCGTTCCACCAAACAAATGGATATGAGTGTCCGGGACTATTTTAGCTCTCTAACCCCTCTTTGGGATGAGCTTGCCCTTCTTGAGCCCAAATGGGTTGCTCCACAAGATATTGAACTAAGAAGGGAACAAATTGAAAAGGAGCACTTTTTTCAATTCCTTTATGGACTTCGCCCGGAATTTGAACAAGTAAGGGCATCTCTTCTCCATAGAAGCAAAGCCCTACCTATTGAAGATGCCCTTGCCGAGATTTGTCAAGAAGAAACTCGACTTGGCTTGAGCATTAGGAGTGATGAAGTTTTGGCCGTTAATAGGCCCGGATCAAATATTAAAGCATGTAGACCTCCCCACTTTAACAAAAATAACAATGGGCCTAGAAAGGGAATTATATGCCACTATTGTAATGAACCGGGGCACATTAGACCAGTTTGTCCAAAGCTTAAAGGAAAGGTTGCCGCGGTTGGAGAAAGTTCTCCAAAGAAGGAAGAAAGTGCCAAATAAAGAGATATCAAAGAAACTCTTAATCATATCTCCGAAGTTCTCCAACACCTTCTCAAGTCTTCTCCTTCAACATCCAGAGCCGCCATCGCCTACTCTTCATCACCTCCAGGTATGTGGATACTAGACTCTGGTGCTTCTTTTCATATGACATCTCATAAAAACTCTCTTTCAAATATTTTTTCCGAACCCATGTCCTCCTATGTTTCAACGGCCGATGGAACGTCATTGAAAATTGAAAGTATTGGAACACTTGACTTCAAAAATTCTCAAAACTTTTTCGTTCGTAAAGTAAGAGTCGTTCCAAAAATTAATTTAAATCTCTTTTCCGTTTCCCAAATCACCGACCATGGATGCCAAGTCTCTTTCTCACCTAAAGATTGCACCGTGCATGATCTCCAGTCAGGGAAGTTGATTGAGCAAGGCCATAGAAGGGGTGATCTCTATTTTATGGACTTTTTGACGCTTCCATCTAAGTCATCTTGCAATCTTGTTAAAGACAAAAGTATTGGAATTTGGCATGACAGACTTGATCATCCAAATTTTGTAAAAATGTCTCTTTTTCCTTTTTTGAACAATACTTGTAAAGACAATCACATGACTTGTAAAGATTGCATTTTTGGAAAATCTAAAGCTACTCCGTTTCCTCAAAGAAGTTACTTTACCACTCGACCATTTGAACTTGTTCATTCCGATGTGTGGGGACCCTCCCCAATTTTGTCTAAAGAAGGTTTTTCGTATTATGTGGTCTTTATTGATGACTTCACTCGATTTACGTGGATATACTTCCTAAATCGCAAATCCGAAGTCTTCTCCTTCTTTAAAGAATTTCATGCAATGGTTAAAAATCAATTTTTGGAAAATCTATCTATTCTTAGGTCCGATTCGGGAGGTGAATATATGTCTAATGATTTTCAAAGTTACTTAAAAGAAAATGGAATTTGTCATCAACGTTCGTGTCCCAACACTCCGCAACAAAATGGTCTTTCGGAAAGAAAGCATAGGCACATAATAGAAACTAAAAGAACAATATTGATTTCAAAAAATATCCCAAAATCCTTTTGGGCCGAAGCGGTTCTAACCTCAACATATCTCATCAATAGAATCCCTTCATCATCTTTGAAAAATCTTTCTCCATTTGAAAAACTCTACAATATGTTTCCCGATTATAAAAGATTAAGAATTTTTGGATGTAAATGCTTTGTTTTAACTCGCAAAAATGATAAACTTTCTCCTAGGGCTATTGAATGTATTTTCTTGGGATATGGCGAAAAACAAAAAGGATATCGATGCTTTGACATACTTAAGAATAAACTTTATATCTCAAAAGATGTCACATTCCTCGAAGAAGAAAATGTTTTTCGCATCAACCAAATGAAAATATTGACTATTCTTTTTTATTTGACTTGTTACCTCAAGAAAACATCATAGATGATCATGTTGATCCTAGTGAACTTCTTAATGAAGATCTTGTTGAACATTCAAATAATGATCAAAACTTAGAAGAAAATGCTTCAAGACAAATACAAGTCTACTCTAGAAGGAATGAAAGAAATCCTCCTTGTGCCCTTGAAAGATTTTCTCAAAGTGAGTCGATAGAAGAAACCTCTCAAAGAAGATCAAATCACATTCCCAAGATACCAAATAGATTTGTTTCTTATGACTCTTTTTATCCTAATTATCGAGCATGTCTTCTTGCTCTTCACTCCTTTCATGAACCATCTCATTACAATGATGCTAAACAATATACTCATTGGAATGAAGCTATGGAGCTTGAACTTAATGCCCTTAAAAAGGCGCAAACTTGGGAAATCATTGATCCTCCCAATGGCAAGAAACCCATTGGATGTAGATGGGTGTTTAAAGTAAAAACTAAGAGTGATGGTTCATTAGAAAGATATAAGGCTAGGTTAGTAGCCAAAGGATATGCCCAAGAGTATGGGGTAGACTATGATGAAACTTTTGCCCCAGTTGCTCGAATGACTAGTGTTCGAGCCCTTATTGCTATAGCTTCTGTTAAAAAATGGCCAATCTTTCAACTTGATGTTAAAAATGCCTTTTTGAATGGTAATTTAAATGAAGAAGTTTATATGGAACCACCTCCAGGTATGAATTTAAATGGAAAAGTTTTAAAATTAAAAAAGGCTTTATATGGACTTAAGCAAGCTCTTAAAGCTTGGTATGACAGGTTTAGTAATGTATTAATCAATTTAGGTTTTTCTTCTTGCTATACTGACACTACTCTTTTTGTTAAAAGGACAGGTGACTCCATGATTATGCTTCTGCTGTATGTTGATGATATGATCATCACTGAGAATGACAAAAAGGGAGTAAATGATGTTAAGTCTATGCTAAAAGATACTTTTGATATGTCTGACCTTGGTTATTTGAGATATTTTTTAGGAATTGAAGTGGCTTATTCCGCACGAGGATACATCTTATCTCAAATGAAGTTAGCTGCAGAAATTTGTACCAAATCAGGAATATCTGATGAAAAGAAAGTTGAGACTCCCGAAGTTATCAATGCGAAACTAAGACTTGAAGATGGTGTTCTTCTTAAAGATCCAACTCCCTACCGTCAATTAATTCGATCCCTCACCTATCTATCCCTCACCCGTCCTGACATAGCTCATGCGGTTCATGCAGCAAGCCAGTTTCAGCACGCACCTACCACGGTTCATATGGCGGCCGTAATGAGAATTGTGCGATATATCAAAAATTCCATCTCCAAGGGACTCTTCTTATCCTCTTACTCATCTCTTGAATTGACTGCTTTTACTGATGCTGACTGGGGAGGAAATCCCAATGATCGAATCTCAATTACGGGTCTTTGTATTTTTTTAGGTGAATCACTCATCTCGTGAAGATGCAAGAAGCAGCAAAATGTCTCCTTATCATCTACTGAAGCTGAATATCGGGCTATGGCGATGACAACTATGGAAATTGTATGGCTCAGAAGTCTTCTTGGTGACATGGGCGTTCCCATTTCCACTCCCACCAAGCTCTGTTGTGATAACAAGAGTGCGATATACATTGCCAGCAATCACACCTTTCATGAGCGAACCAAGCATATCGAAATGGATTGCCATTATGTTCGAGACGAATATCTCAAAGGGACCATCACATTGCCATATGTCACTTCAGAGTATCAACTGGCTGACTTCTTCACCAAGGCGCTTCCAACTCCACGATTTATGTTCCTCCTTAGCAAACTTTCGGTCTTCTCCCCGTAAAGTTTGAGGGGGTGTGTTAAAATATGTATATATATACATATACTTATATATATATATACATCCGTATATATATAAGTATATATATACATATATGTATATATACTATTTCTTCTTTAGTGAAATACCCGATAGGGGTATTGTTGTAAAACCACCAATGTACTTTTCTATTTTTTCTTTTTTACTTTTTTCCTTTTTTCTTTTACCTTTTTTTCTTTTATTTTTTTTCCTTTTGTAATGACCACAAGGGGCCCCACACTTGTAGTCGTTGGGGCTCCAACGGTCAGATTTCTGACCGTTGGGGCTCCCAACGACTACAAGGGAGCCCCCTTGTGGTTCCTTTTTAGAGCCTCCCTCCTCTATAAATAGAGGAGGTATTCTCCTCTTGTAAGCATGGGTTTTTATACCCTTCTCTTCCTTTCTTCAATAAATCCAACTTATGACTTTAAGTCATTTTCTATATTTGAGAGTTTTGTGTGTGCACATTTGGTGTTTGTGTTCTTGGCTCTACTAGTCACTCTTAAAGAGTGACTTTTTGCCCTATTGGTGCTTCCGCCTCTTTTCATTACAGACTGTTATAAGTCTTCATAAAAGTCAAACCTAAGTCACTTGTAAAAGTAAAAAAAAAAGTCATAATTGTCCCAGAATTATAGGGGACACTTATTGTAAGTCTTTTGTAAAAGTCAAACCTAGGTTGCTTGTAAAAGTCAAACCAAGATCAAAGTTGTCCAGGTACTATAAGAGAAAGGCTATAAAGGAAAAATAAAATAATAAGGGCTGCAATAGATCAGACATAATTGAGTACCCAATTCAGATCCAACATAGTTAATAGTTTGGATCTTAAGGGTTTTGAATATGAATATGGATTTGGATCTACTATTTTAGATATGGGTATGGATTTAAATATACCATTTTGGTTAGGAATTTGGAATTCCAACAAGATCCAACCCAAACACTGCAACCAGCTAGGTGGCAAAATTAGGGATAGACACATCAAATGGTTGTGTGTCAACAAAGAATAAAATGCCAATTAGAAAGTAGACACCTAGTCTATTGAGTGTCAACACATAAGGAAAAGACAAATAAGGTGTAGACACCCAAAGTAATTGGATGTCAATGAATATGGTTACCCAAATAAAAGGTAGACACATGGCGGATTGGGTAGCAACACCCTAGTGGAGTTGGAAAAATTATAAATAGGGGAGGGTGGAGACCCTCTCCCCATCACTTTCAAGTGCTCCTAGAGGCCGATCCACATAGAAAGAGAAAAAAATGAGTTTTCAAGTAAGTTATTATTTACCATTTGAAATTAAAGTTATATTTTGATTTATGACTTGTAATTAGATATTCATTTTGAAGTAAGTTAGGATTTACCATTCATAATTAAAGTAAGTTACCATTTACCATTCATAGTTAGAGTAAGCTTCAATTTACTACTCATAATTAAGATAATTTACAAATTTTTAATTGTAATTAAAGTTAAATTTTGATTATTAACTATGACTTTTAGTAATTAGAGATATTTCATCCATTATAAATTGTTGATTCAAATTATAATGATACCTATCCCTCTATCTTTCTTAATTGTCGGATTTATTGGTAGATCCTTTAAAACACTACCTTATCATGAATGAAATTTTTTATCTATGGTTTCAAAAATGAATATAAGATTGCTTCAAAGGACTGTTCATGTAAAAGATTTAGAGTTTACATACAATGTTTTATTGATTGAAAGTGTATGTGAACTCAGAAATTTGGTGTCCCACCTTACCACATCTAAAGCAAGCACCTGCCTTCATGTAACACGTCTGGCGCCATGATACTTCCTATATCGCTTGCAAGTTTCAGGTGAACCTTGAGTTGGTATCTTCTTTTCAGTTGGGCCTATCCTTCGTCTTTGATTGACTTTTCCCTTTTCTTGATATTGCAAGGGAGTTCCTATTGGTCGAGCTCGTTTCTTCTGATTCTTTGCCTTTCGAAACTCCTTGCAATCCCTTTCCACTATTTGTGCGCGGTCCACTACTTACATGTATGTTTTTAACTTCAAAGCTAACATCCTGCTCCTAATGTTTGGTAGTAGGCCCCTTTCAAAATTGCTAACTCTTTTTGTTTCATCTATGACCATGTGAGGAGCAAATTGAGCTAACTCGGTAAACTTCACAGAAAATTTCAAGGAATCTAGGCCAAGTCACGAGCTTATTCACTTGCCTCAGAACATCTTTTGTCATCATCCACCACTGTTCTGATTCTCCTTCTAACATAAATGTTGCTAAAACGATCTTATGTTCATCATTACATCCTAATACATCAAAGATCTTTTCTAACTGCATTATCAACTTTTCAGCTTTCAATGGGTTAGGAGCTCCGAGAAAGGATGGTGGATTTAATTTCATGAATTGCTCAATACTACAATTAGTACTTCCCACGGTTGATTGTTTATGCCCATTTTGTGATGTTGTTGTACAATTGCAGTTATACTATGCAAGACTTCATAAACATTTTTCATGGCATTGGAGTTAGATCCAGCTGCTCTCCCCATGGTTTGTCCCTATTTACTAAAAGATTAAGTTTCAATATGACCTGCTTATCTCTAATAACACAATATCTTATCAATTTATCTCCCACACCTACTTCCCTATTTAAGATACACTTCCTAAACCTAAGCTCTTAAACCTAGTGCTTTTATACCACAATCTGTCACAACCTCAAAACAAGTCCATAATTGGTCATGTCTTAGGGTGTGACTGTAAGCCATTCATTTATGATGTTGGGCATTAAATAATCTCAATAAAGCTTTATAAAAGCAAGAGAAAATGAACATTTACCGAGCATTTGCATAACTCTATTTACTAAAACTAAACTTTCATTTCAATCTTTGATACCGACCAAAATATGGTTTTGATAAATTTACAAAAGTCTTCAATATATAAAGCTATTAAACAAATGACTTTAAAATCTTCAATCCTTGCCCACGCAAACCACGATGGTCCATCCACAATCCTTCTGACTTCCACAACCCAACTTTATTATGAAAAGCATAGTAACTATGTAATGAGCCACCATTGCCCAGTAAGTTAAGCTCTTAAACCTAGTGCTTTTATACCACAATCTGTCACGACTTCAAAACAAGCCCATAATTGGTTGTCTGTAAGCCATTCATTTATGACATTGGGCATTAAATAATCCCAATAAAGCTTTACATAAGAAAGAAAAAATGAACAATTACAGAGCGTTTGCATAACTTTATTTACTAAAACTAAACTTTCATTTCAATCTCTGATACATGCCAAAATTTGGTTTTGATACATTTACACAAGTCTTCAGTACATAAAGTTAATAAAACAAATGACTAAAAAATCTTCGATCCATGCCCACACAAACCATGATGGTCCATCCACAATCCTTGCGACTTCTACAACCAACTTTATTATAAAAAGCATAGTAACTATGTAATGAGTCATCATTGCCCAGTAAGTTACTAATTACCACCCATCCATTAGAGTTCAAGGTCTTCTTTTTTTAAAATACCAATTTGAAATTGATTTAAAACAACCATTTATTATGAAAACATCCATTAAAATCTTGAAATAGGTTAAAATCCTTAGTTCAATTTCAAAACAATAATCATGGGTATAGATAATACTTTTAACAATAATTATTCATTAAAATTTTATTGTCCTAAAAGCCTAAACCCATGTCCAAATCACCACCCATCAGAGCTTCGAGGGTTAGACAAAATCTCTTTGATACTGCTGATGAGTCAAAATCATTTAATGCCAATTTATTTGGCTAACAATACCAACTGGTGAAGGGACCACTTATAATGGTTCAAAACCCAATGTGAGTCAAGGCACAAAGTAAATATTCGCAACGGGTAACATTTAATCCCATTAACTAGACCAAAGGATCCATCCAACCTAGGCCCAGTCCACTGGGTTAGTAGAATTCCTATGATAAGTATTTGGGTCATTTAAACATTAAATACCCAATGCCAGAGGTTTTCCTCAAAAGTTCGTCGAGGGGCAATTTAACCAGCCAGAGGTTCAATACAGATACAATACAGAAGCGATTGTATATTCTTAAATTAACAAAATTATTTAAAAATATAAATCATTTTTAAGTTCACATATACTTTCAATCAATAAACCAATGAATATAAATTGTAAATCTTTTTACATGAACAATTCTTTGAAACGACTAATATATTCATTTTTGAAACTATAGATAGAAATTTTCAATCATGATGAGGTAATGCTTTAAAGGATCTACCGATAAATTTGACAATCAAGAAACATAGAGAGATAACTATCATTATAACTTAAATTAACAATTTATAATGGAGGTAACATCTTTAATTATGAAAAGGCATAGTTAATAATCAAAATTTAACTATAATTCTAAATAGTAATTTGTAAATTACCCTAATTATGAGTTGCAGATTGAAGTTTACTCTAATTATGAATAGTAAATCATAACTTACTCTAATTATGAAAGACAAATCCTAATTTTAAAATGAATCTCTAATTACAAGTTATAAATCAAAATCTAACCCGGATTTCAAATGGTGAATAATAAGTTACTTGAAAACCTGCTATTTTCTCTCTCTATGTAGGAGCACTTCAAAATTATGGGAAGAGGGTCTCTAACCTCCTCTATTTATAGTTTTCCAAATCTACTAGGGTGTTACCACCCAATCTGCCATGTGTCCATTTTTTATTTGGATAACCATGTCCATTGACACCAAGCTACTTGGGGGTGTCTACACCTTATTTGTCAAGTGTCGACTTTCTAATTGGCCTTTTGTTCTTTATTGACCCAATCATTTGGTGAGTCTACCCCTAAACTTGCCACCTAGTTGATTGGGGTATTTGGGTTGGATCTTATTGAAATTCCAAATCTCCAACCAAAATAGTACATCCAAATTCATATTTCATACCCATATAAAAAATAATATATCCAAATCCATATACATATCCAAAACCTTTATGATCCAAACTATGTTGAATATGAATTGGATACCCAATTATTGTTAGAAAATGACATATATATGTATATACTTGAATATATATATATATATATATATATATATATATATATATATATATATATATATATTTATATATATATATACATACTTTTCGTAATACAAGAGTATGTATATGTATATATATATGTATATAACTATATATTTAAAGTATATACTTATATTCTTGTAATACTTTTTTATTTATTTATTTTTGTAATTTTATTTCTTTCTTATTTTTTGTCTTTTTGTCAAACAGTCATAATTGACTAGAGCTGTTGGACTGTCAAAACAGCCAACAGCCTTTTTGTCAGGTTCTGTCAAACAGTCAAAATGTTGACTATTTGAATAGAGCTGTTGGGCTACTCCCAACGGCTCTAATTAGAGCTGTTGGGAGTAGCCCAACAGCTATCCCAACAGCTATTTTAATAGCTCCTCTCATGTAACCTCTCTATAAATAAGGGCATGCTGCCCATTGTAATTTATATACAAAGGTAGAGGGTTTTACCTCTCACATATTCAGATTCAAGTGCATTTATGCACTATTCTTATGTTTGTGTTGTGGAGCATTTTGTATGCTATTTTGGTTTACCATATTGGGTGAATGTATGTTTTGTCAAGTTGTTTGTAGACTTGATTGTGTGAAAGACTCTTTACATGGTATCAGAGCTTGGTGTATGATCAACCGTGCATTGGTGAGCTTCCTCGTAAAGCGTGCCTTCTTTCTTTCGTGATTGGTGGTTCCTTTTTTTCTTTGGATTCATCATGGGTGAATTTTTTTCGCACAATACAAGCAACTCCAACTTCATTCCGCCATTCAAACTTGAAGGAAGCAACTATAACATTTGGGCGGGACACTTGGAGACATTCATCAAGGGTCAAGGTTTGTGGGGATTTGTAAGAGGTACTATTCTTGAACCCACTCCCAAAATTACATTAGGTGAAAATGACGTTGAGACTAGTCTTGAAGAAAAAAACAAAGCCATGGAAGAATACTACAAAAAATTAGATGAATGGGAAATGAAAAATGCCAAAATTCTTTCATGGATGCTTAGTGGAGTTGAGACAAAAATTGTCTCAAACCTTTTGTGTTACAAAAAGGCAAATGAAGCATGGGAATATCTTAGAGGTATGTTTGCCGAAAAAGATATGGCTCACAAGTATTATCTCCAAGAAAAAGTTAGAAACATTAAACAAGGAGATAAGAATATAAGAGATTATTTTATGGAGTTATCTTCCATTTGGACCCAACTTGCCCAATTTGAACCCAAATGGGAAGGAAAGTGTATAGAAATGCGGAGAGTTCAAGTTGAAGAAGAGAGACTTTTCGCTTTTCTCTATGGTTTGAGACCCGAGTTTGAACAAACAAGGGCCTCCTTGCTATCATCTTCATCACCTCCTCCTATTCATGAGATTCTCACTAAACTTAGTGGAGAAGAGACTAGGCTAAACATGAGTAAAAATGTTAGTGTGCTTGCTACTTCTAGCAATGGTCAAGAAGAGTATTGCGCACTTGCCGCATCAAAACCAGGACACTATATCAAGCCATATAAACCTCCTCATTTTAATAAGAATCGAGGAGAATCAAAAATCATTTGCCATAATTGTAATGAGCCCGGTCATATTAGGCCTCAATGTCCTAGATACAAATATAGGCCTCAAGAAAAGCGTGTTGCGGCTGCACCATCAAAACAAGATAAAGATACTTTGAATCTCAAAGACCTCACCAAATCATTATCTCAACTGACGGAGGCATTACAACCACTGCTTAAAGGATCTACCTCAGGAGCGGCCATTGCAACCTCTGCTACTCCTGGTATGTGCTCTTGGCTTCTTGATTCAGGAGCTTCTTTTCATATGACCCCACATAGATCTATACTATCCGAATGTCAACCTAATTCAAATGCATCATTTGTTTCCACTGCCGATGGTACTGCCTTGGAAATAGAGGGTGTTGAAATTTTTAAAAATGATTTGTCAAAACATAACAACTTTTATATTCCAAAAATAAGACTTATACCAAAACTTCATCTTAATCTACTTTTTGTTTCTCAAATCTCGGATCATGGATGTGATGTCATTTTCTCATCAAGTAAATGTTGGGTGCAGGATCGCCAGTCCGGGAAATTGATTGGGGAAGGTTCTAGGCAAGGAGATCTCTATTATATGGATTTCCTTTGTATTCCAAAGGAATCATTTTGCAACACTGCCCAAACAAAAGACATACGGACTTGGCATCATAGACTTGGGCATCCAAATATAAGAAAATTAAATTTTGTACCTATTACCAAGAATCTTTGTAAAGATAATTTTGAATGCAAAGAATGTTTACTTGGTAAAATGAAAGTCTTGCCTTATGGTCAAAGAACTTTTTACTCCTCAATGCCTTTTGAATTAGTTCATTCGGATGTATGGGGTCCTGCTCCTGTAGCCTCTAAAGGCGGATTATCCTACTATGTTGTGTTTATTGATGACTTCACTAGATATTGTTGGATTTACTTTCTTAAGTATAAATCAGATGTATTTGCAACCTTCAAAACATTCCATAACATGATTAAAAATCAATTTGAAAGTAAACTCAAAATTCTCAGAACTGACTCTGGAGGAGAATACTTGTCAAATGAGTTTAAACAATTTTTAGAAAATGAAGGAATTTTACATCAAAGATCATGTCCTAGAACCCCACAACAAAATGGAGTTTCAGAAAGGAAACACAGACATATTATGGAAACTACAAGAACTCTTCTTATTGCTAAAAATGTTCCAAAAAATCTTTGGGCTGAAGCTGCATTAACCTTAGTATATCTTATAAATAGGATGCCTTCCAAAACTTTATCTAATGAAATTCCTTTTGAAAAATTATTCAAATATGAACCTGATTATCAAAGACTGAGAATCTTTGGTTGCAAATGTTATGTTTTGAATGATAAAGGAGATAAACTATCTTCTAAAGCTATTTCCTGTGCGTTCATTGGTTATTCAGAAACACAAAAAGGATTTAAATATTATGATACCAAAAATGATAAACTTCTCATTTCAAGGAATGTTAATTTTGTTGAAAATGAAAGTGGATTTGAAGAAAACATGTCGGAAGACATAAACTTTGATTATTCTTTCTTGTTCAAACTATTGTCTAATGATGAAAATATTTATGTAGAACCTCTTATTGAAAATAGAACAATAGTTGAACCAATAGTATACACTAGAAGAAATCGAAATGCATTCAATGAAGGTGTAAATCAAAGTAATCATGAAGCATCAAAAATTCCTTCAGAACAAACCACTATTCGTAGATCAGAACGAAACGAACCTCAAGAATCCCAAATAAATTTGTGTCTTATGATTCATTCTCTCCTAAACATAGAGCATGTCTTATAGCTATCCACTCATATTTTGAACCCTCATGTTACAATGAAGCAAAAAATTTACCTGAATGGATAAAAGCTATGCACATAGAATTAGAAGCTCTTAAAGATGCTAATACTTGGGAAATTCTGGATTTACCTATAGGAAAAAAGACAATAGGTTGTAGATGGGTTTTTAAAGTAAAAACCAAAAGTGATGGATCCTTGGAAAGGCATAAAGCCAGATTAGTTGCCAAAGGATATTCTCAAGAATACGGAGTAGATTACGAAGAAACTTTTGCTCCTGTTGCCAAGATGACCACTGTTCGAATGCTTGTAGCTATTTCAGCTATTAAAAATTGGAATATATTTCAAATGGATGTTAAAAATGCATTTTTAAATGGGAATCTCAATGAGGAAGTATATATGGATATTCCACCTGGATTAATAATTCCTTCAGGTAAAGTGCTTAAATTAAAAAAGGCATTATATGGCCTCAAACAAGCACCTAAAGCTTGGTTTGATACTTTTAACAATGTTATTACAAGGTATGGTTTTAAACCATGCTATACTGATACAGCTTTGTTTATCAAGAACTCTTCTGCTGGTATTATAATTTTACTTTTATATGTTGATGATATGTTAATTACAGGTAGTGACAAGGAGGGAATCAAGAAAGTAAAACAATTTTTGAAAAATTCTTTTGAAATGACAGATCTTGGGTTTCTAACATACTTTCTTGGTATAGAAGTTTCATACTCTAACCGAGGATACATATTGTCACAAACAAAGTTTGCTTCAGATATTATTGACAGGTCAGGACTTTCAGATGATAAAGTTGTTGATACTGCAGAGATTGTTGGAATGAAAATGCGAGCCGATGATGGAGTTCCTTTGGACAATCCAACTCCCTTCAGACAGCTAGTGGGATCTCTTATGTATTTAAGTATTACAAGACCAGACATAGCCCATGCTGTACATATAGCCAGTCAATTTCAACATGCGCCAACATCAGCTCATATGAGTGCAGTCATGAGAATTATTAAATACATCAGAGGCACTATAAATAAGGGAGTCTTTTTGTCCTCTTCTTCCTCCTTAGATCTTATTGCATATTCTGATGCTGATTGGGGAGGAGATCCAAATAACAGGCGCTCAACAACTGGTTTTTGTATATTTCTAGGTGAATCTTTGATTTCATGCAGGTGCAAGAAACAACAAAAGGTGTCATTATCATCTACAGAAGCTGAATATAGAGCAATGGCAACTACTACTATGGAAGTCGTGTGGCTCAAACAACTGATTTCAGATATGGGGATTCACCTTCAGAATCCTACAAGATTGTGCTGTGACAATAAGAGTTCGATATACATTGCTCGAAATCATACATTTCATGAAAGAACTAAGCATATAGAGATGGATTGCCATTTTGTTCGTGAAGAATATTTGAAGAAGACTATTGATCTTCCCTATGTGACATCAGAATATCAACTTGCTGACTTCTTCACCAAGGCACTATGCTCACCAAGATTCAACTTTTTACTTGACAAACTTTCGGTGATTTCACCATAAGTTTGAGGGAGACTGTTAGAAAATGACATATATATGTATATACTTGAATATATATATATATATATATATATATTTATATATATATATATACATACTTTTCGTAATACAAGAGTATGTATATGTATATATATATATGTATATAACTATATATTTAAAGTATATACTTATATTCTTGTAATACTTTTTTATTTATTTATTTTTGTAATTTTATTTCTTTCTTATTTTTTGTCTTTTTGTCAAACAGTCATAATTGACTAGAGCTGTTGGACTGTCAAAACAGCCAACAGCCTTTTTGTCAGGTTCTGTCAAACAGTCAAAATGTTGACTGTTTGAATAGAGCTGTTGGGCTACTCCCAACGGCTCTAATTAGAGCTGTAGGGAGTATCCCAACAGCTATTTTAATAGCTCCTCTCATGTAACCTCTCTATAAATAAGGGCATGCTGCCCATTGTAATTTATATACAAAGGTAGAGGGTTTTACCTCTCACATATTCAGATTCAAGTGCATTTATGCACTATTCTTATGTTTGTGTTGTGGAGCATTTTGTATGCTATTTTGGTTTACCATATTGGGTGAATGTATGTTTTGTCAAGTTGTTTGTAGACTTGATTGTGTGAAAGACTCTTTACAATTATGTCCAATCCATTGCATCCGTTATTATTTTATTTTTCCTTTATAGCCTTTCTCCTATAGTACTTGAACAACCATGATCTTGAGTTCGATTTTTATAAGTGACCTAGGTTAGACTTTTACAAAAGAAGTCTCCTTATAATTTTTGGACAATTATGACCTTGGTTTGACTTTTACAAGTGCTCTAGGTTTGACTTTTACAAAAGAAGTCACCCTTATCATTTCTGAACAATTATGACATTGGTTTGACTTTTAAAAGTGACCTAGGTTTGACTTTTACAAAAGACTTAAAATAGTCATCTCCTATAATTCTTGGACAACTATGACCTTGTTTTGACTTTTAGAAAGATCATTATATTACAAACTTAGCCAAGGAAATCACATATAGTTGTAGATTCATGTCTCATTAAACAAAATCAGATGCTTTTAAACACTTGTTAAGAAAGCACACCAATGAGCATTGCTAAATTTAAGTTTTAAATCCACTCTTCACCATCGGTTTTTGTAGGTTAAAAACAAGTTCTTCGCAACCAGTTCTCCACTGGAACAACAAAAAACCAGGTGAGGACAACTAAAGAGGTGAAAGTTAGTTTCCCATCATCAACACAACCTTTAGTTCAAAGGAAGTAAACTCATATTTCACCATAGTTGGCAAACCCATAACTCGGTCTCGGATCACCCGACCCCTGACTCGCGAGTCAGCGAGTTGAGGTAACTCGGACGGGTTTGGACCTAATTATTTTAGCTTTTTTATTATACTTTAATTTTTTAAATATTAGATATATAGCACTATGTTTTCTACAATGTGAATGCAAACATCCCCAGTTGTGCAAAACTGTATACTTAACGATTACAAAGAAAAAAAGGAAAAAAAATCATAAAAAATATAGGGAAACCCCACAATGCACACATTGTTGGGGGTTTTGCACCATTTTATGTACCATGCTTGTGTGTGGTGTGGGATTACATGGTACGTATCGTATCGTTACTCGTATCGGTTGGGTCTAAAATAAGATAGTATCGTATTATATCGTAAAAAAATCATAAATTTTTAATAAAAAAACTCTAAAATTCTAAAAAAACCATGAAAATCAAGAAAAAATAGCAATTTTAAAAAAAAAAATCATAACACATGAAACAATGATGAATTGCACAAAATACAACCATAAAATCACACATGAAGCATTTATGTATCTATAAGTAACATAAGACATACCCATTTTTTTTAAAAATAACACATGGAACAATAACCAAGTTTTTTAAAAATATACCATCAATCATCATCATTATCATCTTATTCTTATTCTTCTTTTCCTCCTTTGACATTCATTGTAACGCCCCAAAATTTTTAACCTTAATTATAGTTCAAATATTGAAATTTCGAGACCAATTTTTTTTTAATAAGTATAAGTAAATCAAATCTTATAATGCGGAAACAATTTTTAAAAACGGTTAGACTTTGGGCGCGGTTACATTAAAAATAACAATAAAATCAAAATGTACGGGATATACACATTTCAAACCACGTACAATATAAGACTGAAGTATGAAGAGTTTTAATTTCATTTCAAATCAGAGTATGAAAAAATACTTCAGTCTCTACATGATCAAGTACTTAAAACGAAAAGATCATGAATACCAAGATCACAAGGTAAGAGTGGACCCTCGAGGATGCAGCTCGACCAACCCTTCGCTCCAACTACTCATCATACTTTACATGCATTACCTGTCCCCCATAAAACGAGGTCAGACTCGCTAAAGTCTGGTAAAGCAACCCAAACTCAAACTTAAAGAAAGCATATCAAGCATTTAAAGGTAAAGATATATTATTCATTCATCGTCAAGTGATAGACAAGAAAACAACGTCCTATGAATCATTTATTTCAAGCATTCGAACATAAAGCATTTAAAAGCATTTCATCACTTAATATTCTATTCAACCTTAACTCACGTAATAAAGCAATATCTATATGCATTCAAGTCATACAAGTCATCGCATCATTTTCATATGCATTCATAATTCTTATAAACAATAAGTCAAATCACATTTGACCATTCCAACGTGAAACACACGTACATACCTTATAAGTAATTTAATTAGATATTCATGATACACATCAATCATGATACATAGATGTGATATATTTACTCAGGTAATCATAATGCAATCATTTGCAATGAAACTATGTAGGCGTGATGTATCATTCACCTAATAAGTCAAAATTAGTCATTTATAGGCGTGATGTGTCATTCACCTATACACTAATATAAGTGTCACAATCATAACCTCATATCAAGATTTAAAATCAATAAAGATCTGATTATCATATCTGAGTTCAATATATAATCATGCTATAATAGAAAAACCAAATCTATAGATTCATAATAGGCTATCTCAATCAACTCAGAAGATCATCACAATTAATCATAACATTTCATTTATTCATAATAAAGATTTACAAAATCCACACCGGATCACCTGGTTTGAGAAATGTACAATCTCACAAGGAGTTACCGCCCTAAACGGATGGTCTGCCTGGTCTTGGACAATGCACTTCCTCACATAAATATACCGTCTTCGCAGGCTACCCGCTCTTAGACAATACACTTCCTCACAGAGACTTATCGTGCTAGTCGGATTACCTGATCTGGTCATGCACACCCTCACAGAGAATCCTTTGGGAACAGTTCATCAACGGGTACCTTATCCAGCGAAAACTATTGTGATACATGCATCAATACAATTGATCACTCTTAGGGTCGATAGTCATCAATACGGGCATAAGCCTGTATACAATCAAAGCATCACTTCATATGACATTAAAATTATAAAATCCCACATTTAACCAATAAGGCTTCATGAACCAAAGTTCACTATTGAACTTAAACATTTATCGCATGCATTCAATTGAACCTCACCGAGGACATGGCATTGGATAGAGATGATTGGAGGAGAAGGATTCATGTGAAAAACCCAGAATGATTTCCTTTTTTGGTTCATATCACTGACCCCAATTGTTTTGGGATGAAGGCGTAGTTGTTGTTGTTGTTGTTGTTGTTGTTGCTGTATTTATAATTTCATTTCACGTGGCATTTAAATCATATCATACAGAAGCATATTATCCTACGCATCATATCATCACCACAAAGAACATTGCACATGGTCAGATATTCAAAGGGATCCATTAATCAATTTCATTGCTTGTTCACTTAGTGACCCGATATTCTTGAAAGCAGTTGATGCATCTGGGGAATATAAAAATACAGAGTATTTGAAGGGATTGTTTATAAAAGTGATAAAAGAAGTATGTGATCAGAAAGTGGTACAAATCATTACAAACAACACTCCAGTTTGTAAAAGTGCAACGTTGAGTTTAGAGAGTGAGTACCCTCATATTTTTTGGACTCTCTGTGTAGCATAGGGCTTAAATCTAGCCCTAAAGAGCATCTGCAACCCCAAAGAAGAAGAAAATTCACAAGCATATGCTTTATGTTCATGGATTGAAGATTTAGAAAGAAATGTCAAAAGCATTAAGAATTTTGTTGTTAACCACCATCGTGCTAATGTTATATTTAATAGGCATTCTGATTTGAAATTGTTGAAGGTCGCTGGAACACATTTTGCGTTCATCATTGTGATGATGAAGATGATTAAAAGAGTGAAGAATGCTTTGATTAACATGGTGACTGGTGAAAATTGGACATTCTATCGTGTTGATGATGATATCAAGGCTCAAGAAATTAAAAAATTCATTCTTGATGAGTTTTGAGACAAAATGGTATACTTCCTTCAATTTACGCAACCTATTTGGGAAATGTTAAGAGAAGTTGATAAGGATGAACCCATGCTTCACAGAGTTTATGAAATGTGGGATAATATGATTGAAAAAATGCAAGCTATAGTTTTCAAGCATGAAGAAAAAAATCCTGCATTGGATGATTCAGATTTTTTTTAATCATATTCATTCAATTTTAGTCAGAAGATGAGATAAGAGCAACACTCATTTGCATTGCATGACACATTCTCTTAATCCAAAATATTATGCAAATAAGTGACAAGCTGGTGGTATTGGTCGTGTCCCTCCAAATTTAGACCCAGAGCTATCAAGACATAGAAATATGTGTATGACAAGACTTTTTCCAAAAGCATATCTTCTACATCAAGTCACACAAGAGTTTGAAAAATTTTCATTTTCAAGATTATATGGACTGACATTATTCGCGAGAGAAGAAGATAATATAGATCCTATCACATAGTGGTCAACATTTGAATCAGAAACACCTCTTCTCCAACGTCTTGCATTAAGATTGCTATTGCAGTCTACTAGTTCATCTTGTTGTAAAAAAAATTGGAGCACATATTCTCAAATCCACAACATGAAGAGAAACAAACTCACCAGCAACCGTGCAGAGGATTTAGTATATGTTCATTCAAATCTTCGATTACTTTCGCGAAGCAATGATGAATACATATATTAATTTGTTTTCTTAGTTATTTGATTATTTCTTAGTTTTCATTTAAATATACTTGTATTGTATTTATCATTTTCAAATCGGGTTTGTAACACAGACAAGGAACATCCAAATTTTGGGATGTAAACCCAAAAGAGTGTGACTTCGAGGGAGAACATGATTTCAACATAACAAACATGGATTTAGCTGAGCCCAGTATTCCTTCTAATGATGCATTTGATGATGAAGAAAAAAATTATTAACATCCATTACTTCATCAAGATATACTTTGGTATGTAATTTAGTTCTTTATGCTTTGCTTATTTGATTAATATTTAGGTCGATTTATGTAATTGCTTTACTTATTTGATTGATAATTTGATATTTAGGTTGATATACTGCATGCATGATGAATGATATTATGACAATGTTAACCGTTAAATGTTAAAACTTCAGAATTATATATATATAAATTTTTTTTTTACATTTTTGCCCCTGCCGCACCCCTGCACCCAGGTTTTTTGAAAGTGCCGCATCCCCGCACCTGCACCCGCACCCATGTGACATAAGCGATCGCAAATACCAAAAACTCAAAAAAGGTCAATTATAACAAGATTAGCCAAAAATAGCAAATTATCATATAAATCATTACCAAGAGCCAAATAACACACAAATACACTCCAATAATTTACAAACTCCATAAAAAATATATTTAAATATAATATATATATATATATATAAATAGTGATTTATAGCCCAAAATAGTTCTATAAATGCAAATTATACCCTGATTGGCTTGAATGAACAAATGAATATGTAATAAATAAAATTCAAAAGCTAGAAACACATTTTTAATTTGGAGATAAAAAATGAGTTTTTTATTTATTAATAATCCTCAAAAATTACAGGTTTTACATTCACATCATCTCCAATGTACGTGAGCTCTTCATCATCTACGTCTTGAGAGATATCACCTGAAAAAATAGTACAACAATAGTTGTACTTGATTTTCAATCAGTTTTCACTCATTACTCGAGTGCCACATTGCCATGCCCGATCATTTAATGTAATCTTCGCCAAAAAAGCTCAATAAGAAGCAAAAAATATGTATTTTTTTACCTTAACCCACTTTCTTAAGTGAAAAAATGATGAAAATACACTTTTACTTGAACAAACCACAAAAATCCTCTCTCTAGCACACGGATTGGCCCCCAAATCGCTCTCAAGAGTCCTAGGGTGTGTGGATACCAGAGTTACCGAAAGCGCCAAGGCATGTGGGGAAGCGCGCTTTCCCGAAGCGTGAAACGGTGCGCTTCCGAAATGCGCAGGGAAGCATCTTTTTTCTGGGAAGCGCATTTCCCTTTTATGGGAAGTGCGCTTCCCTTTTATGGGAAACGCGCTTCTCCCATGCTTCCCCCTTTTTTTATTTTATTTTTGTTTTTGTTTTTATTTTTTTCCTCTTTTTTCGCTTCCCCCTCGCTTCCTAGGTCGCTTCCGAGACAGTTCGTGATTCACTTCTAAGTCGTCCCACGCTTCCCACTTCCTAAAATTTTGAAAGTGCCTCGCTTCCCGCTCCCACTTCCTCGACTGGCAACCATGGTGGATACCTCTCTCTAATGGCTTCTATAAAAATGAGAGAGTCGACCCTCAAGAGATCTTTAAAACCCCAAAAGGCAAAAAGATGATTCAACCCTTTTTAAAGTACGTCATTACCGTATCATATGATACTGTATGATACAGATACGATACACACTCATATCCTGATATGAGTGCGGATCGTATCGATATTCCTCATAGTAACGATATGTATGTACTGTACGATACATACAACATTGGTGTGGACTATAAACAACAAAATAAACCCCCAATACCGTGCATCGTGCACACTGCGATATAGGGAAAGTGGGAAACCCCAATTAGTCTGGACAAAAAAAAAAGAAATTTATGGCCCCTAAGGTCACAACAGAGACAAGACAAAGAGTAAGGGTCTCGCTTCAACGAGAGAGAGAGAGAGAGAGAGAGAGAGAGAGAGAGAGGGCCTCCTCAGCTTGCCTCACAAAGAAAGAGAGAGGGTCGCCTCGCTTCAGAGAGAGAGAGAGAGACTCCTCGACTGGACTCACGGAGAGAGGGCCACCTCGACTCGCCTTACAAAGAGAGAGAGAGAGAGAGAGAGAACATGGCTGTCAGTGGTCGCCGAGGGTTCGAGAAGGGTCGAGAGAGAACGAGAAGGGTCGACTGTCGACCGTTCTCGAAAAAAAAATCCTATTAAAAGGTTAAAACTGGTTCGTATCGAAATGAACCAGTACGAAACCCGAATCACGACCGAATCTCGTGGCATCTCAGTCCTGAATCGGCGGACCAGTTAGTGGGTGATCTGATGCGACTCAGGCGATTCTCAAGTCGGATCGTAGGGTTTGCCAACTATGTATTTCACAATAACTTGGATCTTAGTACCCCATAATCAGGTTGCACACATGCCAGCTTAGAAGTTGGCAAGGCCACTATCAGATACTTTATTTTAGTTTTTTTTTGTTTTTTTTTGTTTTTTTTTTGTTTTCTTTTCTTTATCAATTTTATTCTTGGTAATAAAGGAACACTGGTCAGTTGTTTCCTATTTATGAGTGGTCTGAACGACCACTTATTAGATGGTGGTTCCTCGTTGTTCTATGTTATTGATCAGTGGAGAGGGCACTTTAAACACCCCAAATTTTTCTCGTTCATTTCCAGACACCCTCCCTCTCGCAGATGCCAACGGTCAGTGTAGGAGTCTAACCCGAAGTCTGTCCTAGTTTAGGTGTCATTTTCTTTTTATTTGAAAATTTCCATTTTACCCCTAGGTCACCTTAGACACCTTGTCAGTGAGACCCAACCAAGCTCGTTTTTAAGTTCAGAATAGTTAGAATGTCAGTCATTTCTAGCTTCCCTGAGCTCACGATGAACGAACATTGTTCATTTTTTACCATTTCGGCTAAAATCAGTTCATTTCTCGAGAAATGAACTCAATTCCAGCTCGAATTGTAGTCAATTATTCTCGAGTCAGTTAATCTCAATCGACCCTATTCCCTTGAGTCTAACCTGAGCTCACCAAGAGTACAAGTGGCCCAGGTCCGGTTCAATTTCATTGTCCACAGTCTAAGAGTCTATTTTAGTCCATTTCAGCCAATTTCAGCTGAAATTAAGCTGAGTTCAGTCAGTTGAGCTAGTGTTCGAGTTCTGGAATTAGTTCATCTCAGTATTACTGATCTTCATTCCAGCTCAAACATAGTATAGTCTCGTTGTCCATTTCACTCCAGTGTGCATTCCTCACCATTTCTCTGAGAATTGTACCATTTCTTAATCGTTCAATCTAGAAATTGAGTTAAGTCAGTGTTATTTTAGTTCCTTTGAGTTAGAAACCTTAGGATTCAGTTTAAACCAATTGAAACCAGTTCAAACCTCGTTTCCAATGTCATTCCATGTCCTGCAGAGGCAAAATTATTTCTCGAATCATTTTGTCTTAAACTTCATTTTATCATCCCCCAGCTGGTGCAACCACTAGTCGGAGCTCGAATCAGTTCCCTTCTTGGAAATTTTAGTTATATCCGAGACTCAATTCATATTTAGATCGGATCCAATATCGGGTCTGATGTTCAATCCTCAATTTTCATCCTCGAACAGAAATGTTCAATTCTTTATCTCTGCCAGGGGTCCGGGACTTCAAATCCCTCGCTCAGGGTTTACATTTTGTAATCATTTCGTATCATTCCACATCAATTCCTATCATATAATGTCATTTTATTGCATTTCATGTCATTTTCGAGATCCAGCACTCTAGTTTTTCAAAATTTTAAATCGAGATTCGATTTTAAAACTTTTCTTTCAAAATCAATTTCAAAAACCTAAGTTTTAGATCGATATTTGTCTTTTGTCAACCCCCAGGGTCTTAGATTCCTTTATTTCAAAACATTTTCCTTAGAAAGTGATCTGGATTTGTTTTAAACTCAATTTTCAACTGATCTCAATTATCAGAGGAGACCCATTTATGTGGTGTCACTTCTTAATCACTTCTTTCATTTCTCCAATTTTAGTTATTTTAGAGTTTTAGTTGATTTAGGACTCTGTCTTTTTACCTTTTAAACCCTTTTCAAAATTTCATTTTGGTTTTAAATCAGAGGTAGCCTTACCCCTTGCCTATTTCTTTCGTTTTGGTCAAAATTTTAGAGTTTTAGTCGGACTAGGACTCTATCCCGAAGTTTCAGTCGGATTAGGACTCTATCTATTATTTCTACCTTTACCTATTTTTAAGAAAATCTTTCAAAAGAAACCAAAATTTTAGAGTTTCAATCGAACTAGGACTCTATCCCAGAGTTTCAGTCGGACTAAGACTCTACCTTTCATTTCTATTTTTACCTATTTTCAAGAAAATCTTTCAAAAGAAATCAAAATTTTAGAGTTTTAGTCGGATCAGGACTTTGTTCCAGAGTTTCGATCGGATTAGGACTCTAACCCTGACTTCATTTATAAGAAAATCTTTCAAAAACTTCTTTATTTGTCTTTCAAAAAACCAAGTTTCAAAGTTTTAAGATTTTATCACAGAGTTTCAGTCGAATTAGGACTCTAGTCTAGAGTTTGAGTTAGTCTAGGACTTTGTTTAAACTTTAGATTTTTCACCTGGTGATTTTAACCTTATTTTGAAAACTCTTTTTAATCCTTATTTTAACCTTTTCAAAACCCAAATGTGGGTCCCACACAACTGACGCCACATTTGAGAGATTTTCAATTCATTTAGGACTCTAGTTGATTTAAAACTCTGGTTTTTATCTTTTGTTTCAAACCCCTTTTGAAGACCTCGTTTTTAATCCCTTTATTTTCAAGTTTTAAAATCATTTTTTTGAAAAACCAAATGGGGCCCATAGTAGGTGATGCCACATTTGAGGATATTTAGGTTAGTTTAGGGTTTAGTTAGTGTTCTAATTGAATTAGGAGTTTAAAAAGCTAAAAGTGATTTTAAAACTCAACCTTTATTTTGACATTTTAAAACTTCGTTTTTAAAACTTGTAATTAGAGCTTTAAAAACCAAATGTGGGCCCACAATAGGTGGCGCCACATTTGAGATTGTTTTAAATCAACTAGGACTCAATTAAGTTTAATTAGGGTTAGTAGTTAGTGTTTGAATTAGGTTAGAAGTCTTTAGGAAAATCGCCCCCCTTAATTGGATTAATTAAGAGGAGTTTCAAAAAAATAAAACACTTCCATTAAACCTAATGAAAACCTATAAATAGAGGCTATGGGGGTCAACCAAACATGCTTTCTCATCCTCTCTCTCTCTCAAATTCATGGCTCTCTCTCTTCCAAGTTCCAACCCCTCCATTGCTGTCCAAGGTAATTTCCTCATTTCTTTTATTGTTTTTATTTTATTTTTCACTAAAATAGCCATTGTCGCCCCCTATGTGTTGCTTTTTTTTCGTTCAAGCCCCATGCTCCACGATTCAAGATGATGATCCACTGATCATCCATGATTATTTTTATGTTTTTGATCTGTTAGATTCGTTGAAAATACATTTATTATATTAAATGCACGAAAAAGATCAAGATTCAACCTTTCGATAGGTTGAATCCCTCTTTTAATGGCTAAATCAAATTTCCAACTGTGCTTCCCTGATTTTTTTGTTTATTTCATCATATTCATATTTGTTTTAATTGTTCAAGCATCAAATCATGATCCAATGCATTATTTACACATTTTATTTTTATTTTTAGCATAAATAATCCATGTTATTTCGTTCTAGGGTTTTAGATTCGTTATTTGTGATTTTGTCCATCTGTTAATGTATTTATTTCGCCAGTTTATATTTGTTTGAAAAAACTGAATTTTTTATGGTGAAATCATGCATGTGTCTACGGTTTTCAATAAAAAAATTGGGTTTTTTTGAGATCTGTAATATTATTTTCAAAAATCCAAACCGAAGCCTGTTTTCTGAGTCGGAAAAACGCTATGGAAATTCAAGAGTACCTTTACGAAGTCATATCTCCCTCATCCGAGATCCGATCGATAATCCGTAAAAAGGGTTGTTTCCGTCTGAATCTCTAGTTTGTTCTGCAAAATTTTTATAAATTTCTATGGTGGATTGATATTTTATTTCTGTCAAGAATCGGATCTGTATTTCTGCAACTGTCAATCGATATTTAGAATCAAAGCCAACTTGACGGAACGATTTCTCCCTAACTAGAGATCGTATCGATGATCCGTAAAAAGGAGTGTCTTCATCTGCATGTTCACTGTCCTCTGTGAATTTTTCATAAATTTTGATTTTGTTTTGTTATATTTCCCTATACCCAAAACTGGTTCTGTCTATTTTACCTCGTTATACGTTCGCCGAAATTAGGTACAACTTATCGGAAGCGTATCTCCCTAACCGAAGATGCTTTTTCTAATCTGTAAAAAGGATTATTTTTGTCCAGATGTCTAGTTTCTCCATGTGAAATTTTACAGTTTTTCATTACTATTTAATGTCTAATTCGGGTCTGACACTATGACAGATACGTGCCCGTGGGCAAAATCACATATTTTCATGTTTTATTTAATTTTTATATCAAAATAATCCCCAAAAATATATTTTTCGATTGCATTTTAATTTTAGGGTTATTAGAAGTGCCCATGTCGATTTTTACAAATTTTGAAATTCATTTGATGCATTATTTGCTTATTTCATAAAAACAGGATGCTCGCAGAGTCCTGATTCAACTGAAACACAGGCAAAATTTGATTTTTTTTCTAATATTTTGATTTTTTCATGAAAAGTTTTATATTTTTAGGGTTTGATCATGTTCATAATCATGCTAGGATGCCCTTCACCCGATTTGGCTTCGTTTTGAATCCATTTGATCCTCGGATTAAATAAATTACAAAAATATTTTCTGAAAAACCCTGTTTTGCAATAAAGGTCAATTTTAAGGGTATTTTAGTCATTTTTTCCCAAATTCTGAATTTCAAAGTTATTTATTTTTATTATTTATTCAATTATGCATCATTCATTATGTTATTTATTGAGTTTTATTTCATAAAAGCATGAAAAAAGGCTTATATCCGGATAAATTCATCAATTTCTAGATATTATTGGATAAATCCAGAAAAGCCGACATTTGTCCACAAATGATTGTATTTTTATTTATTCTCTTTTTCTATTTATTATTGATGTAAATTATAAAATTTGGAATAAAAATTTACATTTTCGCTTATATTAGAGCTACATTGCATATAGTTTATTTTTAATAATATAATTCGTGTGATGGATGATGATTCATGCATATTCAAACTCACCATGGTCTACATGAATGACACGTGCACTCGCTTCTAAGAAGTTGGTAAACTCGATTGAGTTTGTATTTGTAGCCATAGTCAGAATACGAATGGACAAGTCTTCGCCTGTGTATAACTGTTTAGTTATACACTGTCGGTCCCAAGCCCGGATAAAGGAGGAGGGTTGCGGTAGGCCAATGACAGCCATCATAAAAACTTAGTCATATCTTATGAATATGAACCAATATGAGAATTTCGTTGGGGCGTTCCCTTCTGAGGGACGCGTTGTACTCTATAGGCCCGGAGGCAGTGATAAATGGGCAAGGGTTGCTAGGTCGTCGCCCGGAAGCGACGTGTCACACCGACGCCCGGGTGTGGTGTCAAATAGGCAAAGGTTCCCTCACTTTGTTGGACAGGTGGGGGAAAAGAAGTTATTCCAAGACCATAAAATTAGGTTAGCCACTTGGAACATAGGGTCTTTAACTGGTAAGTTGGTAGAGTTAGTAGATGTTATGTGTAGGAGAAAGATTATATTTTATGTCTACAAGAGACCAAATGGGTAGGTGAGAAGGCAAAAGTGATAGAACCTCGGAGATATAAGATTTGGTATACAGGAATAAATAGAAATATGAATGGAGTAGGGATGGTTATGAGTCGTGAGTTTATAGATAATGTAGTTGAGATCCGTAGGAAGGGTGATAGGATTTTACTTATTAAATTAGTATTAGGTACGGATATTATTAATATTATTAGTGTTTATGCACCTCAAGTAGGTTTAGATGATTCCATTAAGCATCAATTTTGGAAAGATTTAGATGGAGTAGTACAAGAGATATCTTATGGAGAAAAGCTTTTCATCGGCGGTGACCTTAATGGACATGTAGGCATTAGTAGGGATGGATTTGAGAGTATCCATGGAGGCTATGGTATAGGAGAAGGAAACGAAAGTGGAGAAAATATTTTAGATTTTGGTTTATCCTATGATGTGATCTTAGCAAACAGTTGGTTTAGGAAGAGGGAGTCTCACTTAGTAACATTTAAAAATGGGGTTAATACGAGTCAGATAGATTTTTTCCTACTTAGAAAGAGAGATAGGGGTTGTTGCATCGATTGTAAGGTTATACCGGGAGAAAGTGCAGCTACACAACATAGAGTCTTAATTTTAGATCTTAGAATTAGAAAATGCCGCAAAAGGGATAGACATAAAATAGATCCTAGAGTTAAGTGTTGGACACTGAAAGGAGCTAAACAAGGAATGTTTGTAGAGCAGGTAGTTAAGGAAGCTGATTGGTGTCTCGAGGAGGATTCAAAATCAATGTGGAATAAGATATCGAGTGGCATGAGAAAGGTGGCTGAGGAGGTATTGGGTGAGTCTAAAGGTGGTGCACCGCTAGGTAAGGATACATCATGGTGGAACGAGGATGTCAAATTAGCTATTAAGGTTAAAAGAGAGTGTTATAAAAATCTAAGAGTCATGATAATGAGAATTTGGAGAAGTATATGATAGTAAAGAAGAAAGCTAAAAAAGTAGTTCGAAACGCGAGGGATAAGGTATATAAGGAGGTTTATGACAAGTTGGATACCAAAGAGGGCGAGAAGGATATTTATGTTAGAAAGTGACTTGAAATACATTGGGTTCAATAATGAACCCATATCTATGCACGTGAAGTGCAAATATACCCATTAAAGGGAAACAACATAAGCACATAATGTGCTAACACATAAAACCCATAAAAAGGGAAAAATATGACATAAAGTCATAAGTTGCATATCATTGAAGAATAATGGAGAAGGGGTAAAAACCCCATTACAATGGAGCATAAGCTCCCTCAAGAAGTAAGAAATACAAAGGGGAGAGCCCCTATTTATAACAACAAAAAGGAGCCTTGGAGGGGCTCCACTCATAGACGTTGGAGCCCCTCCAACGGTCACAAATGTGACCGTTGGAAGGGGCCCAACGTCTATTTGAGTGGGCCCCCCAAGGTACCTTTTGGTACTTGAGAAAAAAGAAATAAAAAATAAAAGAAAAAGAAAAATAAAATAAATTACAATCACATTCATAAAGTGAATGTGCGTAAAACAGAGGAAAAGACTAAAATACCCCTACGGCTAAACAAAAGGAAAATATATATTTTATATATATAAATAGGAGGATACATATACATATATACCATATATATATATATATATATATATATATATATGTATCATCTTTTATATATATAAAATATATCTAATTACAACAATTGATGGGTACATTTTAACACCCCCCCTCAAGCTTTGCAGGGAAACGAAAAGATTGAAAAAAGGGCAAAACTCCACGAGGCTTCGGCGACTCCAAGAGGCTTCGGCAAGGATGCAATGAAACTTGAAATAGCCTTCCTCCAATTGTCTTCAAATGATGAACCCATTTCCCGAACCATCCAGGGTACTTCCCTTTGTTCTATCTCCAAGATCCTGAGAAAAGAAAACAACAAAGAACAAGTAAACAATATCTTTGCACTTTACTCAAAAAGGAACATTCCTAACAAGGTGCAAAATTTATGCATAATATGATAGTTACTTTAGTATGAAACGAAAAATTTAGAAAACTAAAGTTTCTAAATCATACATTATGTTAAAACAAAATGAGCGGAAGCAAATTATGCAAAAATTACAAGAATGCATAATGCATTCATAAGGTCCACCATTGGACAAATATAACCCCCATAATGGGGAATAACAAAATGATCCACTAAGGGATACCACAAGAAGCCTACGAAGAGGCATAACATACATATGCTTTATTGAATGAGAGCCCAAAAAAGGCCATAAAGAGCATATGCATATACGAATCATAATATGAATTGATACTCAAAGAACTAAAACATGCTTCAAACATGTAGTGAAGATCCAAAAAAGAGAAACAAAGTCTTCAAGCATACTTTAGGCAAAATAAACCCAAGAGTTCATAAGGTTTTTTAAAAACATTTATGAAAGTCACACTTAATAAAAAAAAACATTTTACATATAAGGGTGGCAAAAACCATAAGCACTTAATATATAGATTAAATGCTAAGAAATCAACTTGATATGCATATCAAAAAGATGATTTACTTGAAAAACACAAGTCATGAATGGAATTTTGCAAATTTCAATAATAGTTTATTCATTACAAACAACTTCCTCATTAGTCCTCCAAAACCCATAAATCAAGTGTATAAGCTACTAGATCAAGAATATAAAACCATTAAAGGCAAAAGACACACACAAAGGTGTGTAAACGAACCTCTTGTCTACATATAATAATACTTGAAATAAGTGCATCTACGACAAGAGCAAGAGAATACATTCAAACATGGACTAAAAAGTATCTCTTGTCTACGTAAAAATGCACTTAAAACCAAGTATGTTCAGCTACTAGAACAAGAGTAATAAGCCAACCATGGGCTAAAACATAATATATCTCTTGTCTACATAAGATGGCACTTGAAATGAGTGAAATAAGCCAACCATGGGCATACATCTAAGCGACTAGAACAAGAACACAAACGCCAACATGGACTAAGATCACACACGATGTTGTGAATCAACGTGTCTTGTCTACATATAAGATCACTCAAGACAAGTGTGTTCAGCTACTAGACCAAGAGAGCAAAAGCCAACAAAGGGCTAAAAACACACGAAGGTGTAATAAAATTCTTGTCTACATATGATGACACTTAGATAATGGGCATAAAAGGAAAGGACTTTTGAGGCAATAAAGCTTGTAATGACAACATATAAATAAAACCTCGAATGAAACAATATTCTTTTTAAAAAAGAATACTCATAACAATAACATTTTGGAATAAATGCATGTAAAAAGTATCTTCAACAAGATACTACAATCGATAAAATAATATTCTTGAGAACAAATGTGTGAACATACACACACCAAGAACACTTGTGAAAAAACACAACACATGTGCACAACAAGCACAACATACGAAATCACAAATGTGCAAGTGCACTCATAAGATTCTTAAACAAATAAAAGGTTGGGCTATAATCCCAAAACACCTTGATTTTAAATATACCTTAAAACATTTAAGGTTTCAAACACCATATGTCCATTACATTTACATAGAGGCATCCATAATATCAATGGCCACAAGAGAAAAAATGAGTGACACACTCATAATTAGAGATCAAATAACAAATCATTTTAGAGTCCCAAGGTGCCCATAACTCACCTCAACAACCATCTATAATATGGAAGGTGGACAATCTAAAATGATACAACACGAGGTGCACATAACTCACCTCGACAAACATCTCTAATATAACAAAAATAAGGCCAAATAAATGATGCATTAAATAACATGTGATGGACAAATATAAGTGCCACAAAAGGGCAGTAACCACATAAGGAATCATTTTCCAAATAAAAGTTTTTACCAAGAGGACCGATTAACAAATTGAATCAAAGGTCCAATATAATCCATCAAAACAATTTTGCATAAACACGAATTATGCTTAATCTTCAAAAGAAGTCTTGTACCAAAAAAGACTTATTAAGCAACAAACACAACAACATAAAGAATTCATCAAGACAATGAAGCTTTTAATCAAAGAAATCATAAGAACCGTAATGGTTCACAAAGAAGGCTTTAACACAATACTCAAGGAAAGAATATTCAAAAAACACTTGAAAATTTATAGATTTGGAATTAAATCCCATACAACAATTTTAAAATATTCTTTGATTGTGATGAGATATGCGGACACATACAAAGTGCTATAAGCACTTACAATGATTTAACAAGAACTCAATATCTAAATTCATTATATTTTTCACAAAAGAAATGTGCATAAAGGCTCCATAATGCAAAAAATGTCTACGAAGAGACAATACACATGTAAGCACACAAGGCTTTATAAAAGATGTGCACGAAGGCACTCATACAATACTTGAACAAATACACACCAAGGTGTAAACAAACATGCACTAAGGCATGTATATCATAAAAAAGAGGGAATGCATACAAGCGCAAAATATTTGAGAAGCAAATGTGCACAAAATACAAAAATACACAAAAGTGAGCAAGTATGCACTTTATAAAAAGAGCAATGCTTGAAATTCTCAAATTTTAATTATGTAATTACATGCTTGATAAGTGCAATTGAGGACAAAGAAAACCATATTATGGCCAATGTAGGCATCTTTAAAGATATTATTAAGAGGTTTCGAAACCTTATGAAAAATACAAACCAACAAGTTTATAAGGATGAAAAATGAAATCATTTATACCAAAAAAGGATGTAATAGATGAACTATGCACTCTATGTGGGAAATTCCTTTTAAAACAATCTTTCCTAATGGTTTATCATAGATAATTTTTCAAAAAAGAAACATTGAAAAACTTTTTAGGAGTTCTTATAAGTCATCATTAACAAGAACTACTTTAGGATTCAACAAAGATTTTAGATGTGAGAGATTCTCATATAATGATTATATCAATTTTTTCAAAAATGCACTAAAATCCATAATCAAGAGGGGAACTCGAATCAAATTAGGGTTCATATGAGAGTTAAAAAATTTTAAGCAAAGATCATTATTTTAGCAAGAAATCATATATATAATTTTTAAAAGTTAACTTATAGGTCAATCATGAAATATTTATATAAGAACTATAAATCTCACATAATTGAAGGTAATTTTTAAAAACATAAATTACTATTATATGCGATGAGTAGTTCGAAAAACACGAATTTTATATTTGGACAACAAACGATTTCACCAAATTTAAAAGGAGATATTTTCAAAATATATGAGCACACGAAATGTGAAAAGAAATAATTCAACTATCATGACCATTAAATGAACAAACTATATGCAAGAAACATATTTTCAAATGCATAATACTTTTAAGAAAAGGGATACATACCGAATAACTTCAAAAGCATAATACTTTAGGAAGAGCAATGAATACTTCACCATTTCTTGAGCGACACGCTTTCCGTTGCACCAAAGGACAAACCCATCGTGACCTCGCTCTGATACCATGTTAGAAAGTGACTTGAAATACATTGGGTTCAATAATGAACCCATATCTATGCACGTGAAGTGCAAATATACCCATTAAAGGGAAACAACATAAGCACATAATGTGCTAACACATAAAACCCATAAAAAGGGAAAAATATGACATAAAGTCATAAGTTGCATATCATTGAAGAATAATGGAGAAGGGGTAAAAACCCCATTACAATGGAGCATAAGCTCCCTCAAGAAGTAAGAAATACAAAGGGGAGAGCCCCTATTTATAACAACAAAAAGGAGCCTTGGAGGGGCTCCACTCATAGACGTTGGAGCCCCTCCAACGGTCACAAATGTGACCGTTGGAAGGGGCCCAACGTCTATTTGAGTGGGCCCCCCAAGGTACCTTTTGGTACTTGAGAAAAAAGAAATAAAAAATAAAAGAAAAAGAAAAATAAAATAAATTACAATCACATTCATAAAGTGAATGTGCGTAAAACAGAGGAAAAGACTAAAATACCCCTACGGCTAAACAAAAGGAAAATATATATTTTATATATATAAATAGGAGGATACATATACATATATACCATATATATATATATATATATATATATATATGTATCATCTTTTATATATATAAAATATATCTAATTACAACAATTGATGGGTACATTTTAACAATTTATAGGCTTGCAAAGATGAGAGATAGAAAATCGAGGGATCTGGGTATGATTAGATGTATCAAAGATGAAACACAATGGGTTTTAGTCAAAGATGAGGAGATTAAGGAGAGATGAAAAGATTATTTTGATAAGCTATTTAATGGAAGTCATGCTCAGGATCTTGGAGACTTGTCCATTCCTTTTCATGAGATGAATCGTGACTTCATGCGCAAGATTCAAAAGAAAGAAATTGCAAAGGCTTTAAAGAAAATGAAATCAAGAAGGGCAGTTGGGCCAGATGGTATACCTATCGAGGCTTGAAAATGCTTGGGAGAGAAAGGTTTAAAATGGTTGACAAATATTTTTAACAAGATTTGGCGGACAAATAAGATGCCTAATGAATGGAGGAAGAGTACTTTGGTGCCTCTATATAAGAATAAGGGTGATATACAAGATTGCACAAACTATCATGGTATAAAACTCATGAGTCATACTATGAAACTTTGGGAGAGGGTGATTAAGTCTAGGTTGAGGAAGGTTGTCATGATATCGGAGAATCAATTTGGTTTTATGCCTAAAAGATCAACTATGGAAGCTATACATCTTCTTAGACAACTTATTGAGAGAAATAGAGAGAGGAACAAAGATTTGCATATGGTTTTTATTGATTTGGAGAAGGCATACGATAGAGTACCTAGGGATGTTCTCTGGTGGACAATGATGAAGAAAGGTGTTTCTCTCAAGTACATTAGTATAATTAAGGATATGTATGAAGAAGTAGTAACCAATGTCCGCACTTGTGGAGGGGTGACAACAAATTTTCCTATAACGATTGGGTTACATCAAGGATCTGCTTTAAGCCCTTTCCTATTTGCTATAGTGATGGATGAGCTTACAAGATCAATTCAAGAAAATGTGTCGTGGTGTATGTTGTTTACTGATGATATGGTTTTGATTGATGAGTCTAGAGCTGAGGTTAATGCTAAGTTAGAATTATGGAGACAGACATTGAAAGCAAGAGGTTTTAAGTTGAGTAAGAGTAAGACATAATATATGAAATGTTGGTTTAGTAAACAACGAAATAGTGATGGGAGTGTAGTGAAGCTTGGTTAGCAAGAAATATCGGTGGTTGATTGTTTCAAATATTTGGGATCTATCATTCAAAAGTATGAAGAAATTGATGGAGATGTAAATCATAGGATAAAGGTTGGGTGGATGAAATGGAAAAGTGCAACTGGAGTGTTGTGCGATCGTAGAATGCCATTGCGGTTGAAGCAAAAGTTTTATAGGATGACTATTAGGCCCGCTTTACTATATGGTACGGAATGTTGGATTGCCAAGAGACATCATATTCAAAAAATGAGTATAGCTGAGATGTGTATGCTTAGATGGATGTGTGGAAATACAATAAAAGATAAGATTCGAAACGAGGAGATACGTAAGAAGGTAGGCATTACACCCATTGAAAATAAGATGAGAGAGAATCGTTTACGGTGGTTTGGACATATTCGGCGAAGGCCTAATGATGCTCCAGTTAGAAGGATGGAGAAATGGAAAAATATATTAGTTAAAAGAGGTCGGGGTAGGCCTAGGAAGACTTGGATGGAGATGATAGGAAAGGATATGAATGCTTTGAACCTCACCGAGGACATGACATTGGATAGAAATGATTGGAGGAGAAGGATTCATGTGGAAGACCCAGAATGATTTTCTTTGTTGGTTTATATCACTGACCCCAATTGTTTTGGGATGAAGGCGTAGTTGTTGTTGTTGTTGTAGTCAGAATACGAACAATATTCAGATTTATCATCTTCTTTTAAGCCACAAACGACCTATATACTCTTAGGCATTTTCAAAAATCATTGCATATTTTCAAAACTTTTCTAAGTATTTTCTCTTTTTAGAATCAAATGAAGTATATTCAATGCATATTCGTAGTCATAGTCAGGAATATGTAAAGAATTTATTTCATCCAAGTTCTATAAGGCACAAAAATTTTTTTGTCAAAGATCTTCCATAAATTCTTTAGAAAATATTTTCTCAAATGGCATTCATGCATCATTTAGGTTTAGATGGCATCATGAAAAGATTTCATAGGGCCACACATCCATCCCTGTTGGGTTATTTTACAAACCCATTTCAGAAAAATCGATTTTCTCAAAATTGCTTGACTTTTCCTCAAAATCAATTCTCAAGGTTTTTCCCTTTTCCAAATAATTTTCTAAGTCCAAATTCACTATTTTCCAAGTGTCCTTTTCTTCAAAAGTATTTTCCCAATGTGATTCACAATTTTTAAAATGTTTATTTTTCAAGTATTTTAAATCTTCGAAGCATACATTATGTTTTCAAACTGCATTTTCTAAAGTTCAATAGCACATGCATGATTCTTTGTGCATTAGGAAATAAAACATCGATTTAGATAAGTTGAGCAAAGCAAAGCACTAGATTGATCCTTGGTTCGATTACCCCTGGTTATGGCACCAGAAACAGTTGAACCTCGTACCGACTGGCGAGTCTCATTCCTCAAAATTTTTTCGCATTTTAAAATAGAGGCGAGTTATTTTCAAAATCTTTTTCAAAGGTCAGTTTGTCTTGCAAAAGTAAAATTTTGCAATGATAATAGGCACAAACTGAAAAAAAATTGTCTTGTTGATGTCACCGCCTAGCTGAGTAATCTCATTATCACCAAAAAAACCTTGTCATTCACTATACATCACATGCCACAGTTTCCCTAAGTTGTCAACAAAAACATACAAACTATCTCATTTGACATTCTTCTAGGCTCCTCCATCCTTTAAAATGAACCTCAACACTCTACAAGCAACATTATAATGACCGATATATATTTTCAGGAGTCTAACTAAAATATTAGGCTCCGTTTGGGAGCTGGAGATGAGAGGGGAGATGGTATTTAATGAGGATTTAATAAATACCACCAACCCCTGTTTTGGGAGAAGAGAATAGTGTTGGGACTGGAGATGAGCCATTTTCAACTACATCCTCACAAGGATGTTGTTGACAACTCCAGACTCATCTCCCATTTTCTTCTCCACTCCCATAACCCTTCTTATCTCCTCCCCAACACCGGCTCCCAAACAGAGCCTTAGTTGCTTTTAGGCCTCTAAACCCTTTTTCACGTATTCTTGACACCTTTATTACCTGGATATTGCACTCTTTTGACCAGACCATTAGCATCCATAACATGGAAAGCAGGGACAACAATGCCAAATAGACAAACTCATGGCTCTATGCTTCGTGTTAGCAGAATAGAAGCCTAGAACGAAAACCTAGTCTAATGAATCCCCTTAAAAGATCTATAACCTTAACCAAATTTGAGCTACCATTGATCCAATTAGATCAATACCTTTCAGTTTAGTTTCTTGTTATCAATTCAAGCATAAGATCCAGAAGGGTGTTTTAGTGGGCACCCACTATCTGAACAAATGGGATAAAATGGAAAATTCGAGTTTTCTGGCAAAGTGCAGAATATCTCAATTTACCCCTGTCATCTACATAAATGGGTTACATCTCAATAAGGAGGATAAACAATAGAAATCAAAATATTTCATAGACGCTTCACCAAGAACATGAAATGGGGGGGGGAAAAAAAGGCAAGTAAAAGAATAAAACTGCTCACCTGTACAGGATGTGGAGATTGAGACACCATGGCTTCAAGATTCGAGACTCTGGATTCCAGGGAATCAAATTTCTCCTTCACCTGAAGTTTTGGAGAGGAAACGAATTAGAAAATTCCCAGAAAACTACCACCACTTTTTGCAGGGTAAGAAGACGGGGGGTTGTCTTATGATTACCTGAGAGGATAGGGAGTGGTGGGTAGTCCACAAATCTCTCCACATGAAATGGGAAATGGCCGCCCCAGCCATTGTGAGCCCAAGCGTGAAGGAGAAGAGTCGAGTCCTTAGCATCCTCGTGTTTGGGAGAGAGAAACGCAGGATTATGTCCGACCTTCTTTCCTTCTCTGATCCTCTGTGTGTTCAATGGGTCTTCATCTTGGTGTTGGACTCTTTAGTTGGACCTCTCGTTCCAAGTTTTCAATTCTAAGAATCTAAAGGCCTTTAAATGGGTCGGGTCTTACATTCAATCCGATCCAAATCTGTTTCTTTGGACAATACATGGACTGGCGAAGAGACGGTAAACCCGCTGAGTTCGAACTGACTTGTTTATAGAAAAAATACATTGTTTTAGCGCTGAAATAAATAGGTTAAAAAAAATTACGATGTACCGCTTAACGAGCTTATACGAGTCGAGCCAAACTGAGCACCTATTCTTGATATTCAGTTTGTAGAGCTTATTTTTTCACGAGTTTGTAGCAATGAGCGGCTCAATTTGTTTTTCAGTCCTAGAGGCGGGGCATGGCCGACCTTACCTTACCTGTTAAATGGTTTAGTTCGAGTCGTGGCCGAGCTGATCAGATTCTTTCAGCCCCCTCCCAGAAATAGGCCGGTGAAGCTTTCAGATTGCATCGAGGAGTTGGTGAAATTTACTCTGTATCTGTATCTGTATCTGTCTCTGTCTCTGTCTCTGTCGATCGAAGGAGACCCTGAAGTGGAGTTGGGGCTGTCAAAAGAGTTCAATGCCACCCTCTTGGAGGCAGTGGCTGATCCATGATCTTGCTTAAAGGGGGCAAAAAGTTTTTATAATAAAATAAAATATAAGATTAAAACATAAATGAGGGCAATATAAATTTTTATATTTTGCTTAAAGGGCAAAATATTTTTATAATAAAATAAAATATAAAGTGAGACAATATAAAATTTTAATAAAAAATTTCAAAACTTAAGGAGGGGCTCGCCCCTGCTTGCAGGAGGAGGAGGACCACGCCCTTCCTCCCGATTGTCGCACCAACTCCCCCTCGTGAAGGGTGGTCGATAGCGAAACTAAGCTTCTCTCTCATCGCATCATATCATGACTTTGCCATTTTGTAGACAAGGAGGACCTTTCAGCATTCTTGGTTTTAATGAAAAATGACGTGGAGCATAGATTTTAGTATTTTGGTTTAGCATGAACACCTTTGTAGAGTACTTGATTTGGATCTTGTCATGGGTGGGACTTGGTATTATGCGTCTCTAGTTTGATGGGTGCGTGCATTGGTGAGGGGAATATCCCCATTTGATAGTTTTGGCTTTTGTTGGCATCGTTTCTTTTTTAAGCTATGGAGGCAATCTTTCTAGTTCTCCGCAGAATGTGAATTGGGTGGAAGCAGATCAGGTCATGCTGAACATGAGCGTTTTTGCTCATGCCGACATAATGGCCGTCTGTTTGTATTTTGGATGAATGCCACTTAGTTTTGTTGACTTTTGAGCTTTTTAAAATGCAAATCGGATGGCCACGATGTCAGCATGAGCAAAAACGCTCATGTTCAGCATGACCTGATATGTTTCCGAACTGGGTGCTAATGACTAATTTTTGCTTTGGTTGTTGGGTCTGGACATTCTTTCAGTTTTGATGATGGTTGAACCAGTGAAGCTTTGATAGGATGTGACTTTAAATGTAAGGGGTAGAGAGAATATTAAGATTGGACGCCTAAAACATTCTTAAATTGCAGCTAGAAAACGATATGTACCGTTTCCACTGTAAATGATCAAATACTATAATACCTTATGCGACTTTAGCTATAGCAACTAGGGATGGCAGTGGACTGGGGCGGGGGCAGGGGACAAGGTCTCCACCCCCGCCCCGTTTCAAAATCCGAACCTTCATCCCCGCAAGAGACAATCCATTATGGTCTTCTGTGAAAGTTGACCGCAAGAAAGAAGTCTCCACCTATGAGGAGTTCTTGGTCATTATCATGACCATTGCCAAATGGAGGTTATACCTCTTGGAATGTCATTTTGTCATTAGAATCAACCATAGAAGCTTTCAACATGTGTTTAATCAGAGGGTCACAACGTCACTCCAATACAAGTGGGTGTCTATGCTCATGGGGTATAATTTTGAGATTTAATATAGAAAAGGTGCAAAAAAAATTGGTGGTAGATGTTCTCACAAGAAGATAGGGAATTGAGTCTTATTTCATGTTTTTTATGCTTGAAAAGCTGAAGGAGTTGTACCCACAACATGAGCAAGTCCAAAAACTAAGAGAGGATATCCAAAAAAGACCCCACGAATTTCTTGAGTACACCTTGCATAGTGAGGTACTTACATGGAAAGGGAGGATACTACTTCTCAAAGGCTCCAAACTTATTCCAAAGGTGCTTTATCAGTTTCATGACCTTCTTATGGATGATCATGAAGGATTTATGAAGACCCAACTGAGAATTCAAAGAGTTAAAGTGGAAAGGTACGAGGAAAGACATCAAGAACTATGCCAAGAAGTGTGATGCAGAGCCAAATACAAAGCCATGAGTCTATCCTGCCTTCTACAACCATTGGCCATTCCAAGGCAAGTTTGGGAGGAAATTACCATGGGTGTACAAGGCAAATCATCCTTGTAGTGTTGTAGTGATGGATCAGTTGTCCAAGTATGGACACTTCATCACTCTAGCTCATCCCTAGACGGCTAAGGAGGTAGCTGAACTATTTAGGAAGCATGTCTTCAAGCTCCATGGCATGTCGAAGACTATGGTGAGATATCTCATCTTTATGAGTCTTTTTTTGGGAGGAGTTTTTTTAAAGCTTCAGGGCACTACATTGGCCATGAGCACCACCTATCATCCTCAAATGGATGGGCAAATCGAAGTACTCAATAGATGAGTTGAGACATACTTGAGGTTTTACGTTGGCAACATGCCCAAGAAATGAGTCCATTATTTACCATGGGCCGAATGGTACTAAAATTCAGAATACCACATGGCTATCCAAATGACCCCACTTGAGGCCTTATACAAGAGGAAGCTCCTACCATACAATCCTGCTTAGGAGGGAGCCTGCGCTTGGACCGATGCACTGGATACAGTCCTTGCAAGCGACCAACTTCTCAAGAAATTGAAGCACAACCTCTTGAAATCTCAAAATAGGATGAAACAAAAATATGATCAACATTATAAGGAAAGGGAGTACATGGTGGGAGACCAGGTACTGTTAAAATTGCTCCCACATGGAAAATTGACATCAAAGAGGGCCAAGTACCAAGAGCTCGCCCCCTAATTTTATGGGCCTTTTGAGATTGAGACAAGAGTTGGCAAAGTAGCCCTACAAGCACAAGCTGCCGCTTGAGGCACACGTACATCTTGTTTTTCATGTTTCTCTCATCAAAGCATATCATGAGGAGGCCCCAACCCATGTTGCACCCCTTCCTGACCTTAGGAACCTACAACAACCAACACAGTCCAAGTCCTTAGCAAGTGAAGAAGAGTCAATGGGTAATTGATGATCAAGCTTCTCATCTAATGGAGTGACCTTGGAATCGAGGAAGACATTAGGGAACAAGAAGATGATATGGGGACCAGATTCTCATATCACTTACCATGAAGACAAGGCAAATCTTGAAGGGTGGAGGAACGTTACATGCACTCACTAACCAGCTAACCTACTTGGCTCTTTTTATTGGACGACATAGCATAGATGTAATTCTACTTTGGCTTTTGGTTATTCATGTACTACTTGAGCCTTGGTGGCATGAGTGTAATAAAGAAATGTAATGAGGGTAGTTAAGAGGGGTGCAACCTATATAGGTCCAGCCAAAGCCCTCAGCTTGTCATTATTCATGTTCTTGAGTTTGCTTCTAATGCAATATTATAAAAGATCATGAATTGTGAATGGTTTTGGAGAGTTTGCCCTACTCTAGCCTCTCTAACTACTTGAGATTCATAGTAACAATCTGTCCAATACATCCATATCCTCACTAACTAAACCCAAACCAATTCCCAACCAAGTCTCTCTCTCTCTCTAAGCTAGCTGCCCCCCTCATCCTTCCTCTTTTTTTCCCTCTGTCCGAGCTAGCTGGCCCCCTCTTCCTTCCTCTTTTTTTCCCTATGGCCGAGCTAGCTGCCCCCCTCTTCCTTCCTCTTTTTTTCCCTCTTCCATCACTCATCTTCCTATCTATCTTACCTTCATTTCCTACATTTTGAGCCTTCTAAAGAGGTTCATAACTCTCTCTCTCTCTCTCTCTCTCTCTCTCTCTCTCTCTCTCTCTCTCTCTCTCTCTCGTCCAAGTGCCGAATACAACCTCGAACACCTCAGTTAAAATGTCCAAGTAATTCTCTATCATTTTGTCAAACGCCAAAAGTCACAATCATCATTTGACAACCAAAAACTTCAAAAAAGCCAAAAAGAAGGAAAAGAAAAAGAAACACTTCAAAATCATACTACATGAGCATTTGACTCACGTAATTAGATTTATTAAGGGATCCTATTAACTTCTCGTGCACTACATGCACAAGCATACCCCATGAATTGCCTGGTTACATTCAGATGAAGCATCTGAAAACTTTCCTCAGGACAGATTAAAGCTTTGTTCAGAAATCTTGTGGTTGCACCTTCACTTTGTGTTTCCTGCTTCGTTCAAGTTAGAGAGAAATTACCATGTAAAAGAAGGTAATACATATGAAGGGTACGCTTCGTACTTGGAGATGAGAGCTTCAACAGATTTCATGTCTGCAACTTTCCCAAAGTTGCTCAATCCAAGTTCACCAGCATGGATCCCACCAGTGACGAGGGCTGACTCAATGCCGGCTGAATTTGCACCCCTTATATCATGATGAAGAGAGTCACCAACAGCAATACATTCACCGGCATCACTGCCAGCCATGACCATAGCAGACTCATAGATCACCTGAAACAAGCAACAAGAAACCAACATTGAGCAATATGAAAGCAGATTTGAAATTTTTTATTTATTTATCAGGGTGGTGATAATAAAACCCAAAATATGCACGTCTAATCTTTGGTTCCAGCAAAGAATTATAATGCAGCTTAATAACTTACACCTAGAAACTTCGGAGATTGGTTTTTGAATTTATAAATTTGGACAAACAGCCTTTACATGATACTAGTAGGGTGGACCGTCTAAAGGGACGGGCACTAATGAGAACTGAAAAAAACATAACCAAACATGAAATAGAAGTTCAATATTGAAACATAACAATGAGAGAGAGAAAAAAAAGAAAATAAATAAATAAATAATAAATCACACAATTTTATACTGAAAAAAAATATTTTGCTGAGTATCTCATACAAGTGATTCATCTTGGTATTTCAATATTTTTTTGGATAAGTTGCAATTTTAATATTAATCATCATAAAAGTTGTCTTTAAAATAGACACTTCATTTTTTTTTAAGAAAACCTTTTCTGCCTTCTTGAAATATATTTTGGAATGTGATTTAGAATATATCCACAAATCTCTTATTGGATCCATGATCCAACCCATAGTAAATGAATAGAGGCCACCAGTAATAAATGAGAATGCGAATCCATTTCTAGATGGAAGGACTAACCTATAAGCTAACAGATGGTCTAAAGAATTAATACAGTAAACACTATTCGGTAAATAATACAATTTGAAAAGAATTCGTACCAAGCTAGGTTCAAGTTGATTTTTGAAGTAACCAGTTCCGACCCTAAAGCATCAATCTGAACTCAAACTCCAAGTCTCACAATATCTAAATGGAAAGCATGAAACTCATCCAAAGTCAAAGAGTTTTTGTTTTCGCATATAAATTTAGAAAAAATGCCAAATACAGTTCATGTGTTCCATGAATCTGATCTATTACCACCACTAAGGTCTAATCATCCAAAACTTAATAGAAGTCACTCAAGTCAGGCTCAGACCTGGTGATGGGTCTGACAAGGTGCATGCAAATGGTTTTTGGATCTAGGAAGTAAGCTATACAGATTTGAGTAGATTAAATCATGAAATAGATGAACTGAAAGATTTTTTATTAAGAGCAAGCGAAAGATAAAGATCGAGGGTAATGAAATAGTAACTGTTCAATTTTTTCTTACAAGGTAGAAGAGAAGGGTGTTCTTATCTGTTTGAATAGTAGTAAATGGTAACTATTCAGTTTTTGAAACTTAAGGAAGTGCCATGTAACACTTGTTTTAAAAGAAAAAAATACAAATGACAAACAAATGATTAGTGACATTCTCAAAACATATGGCTAAAATATAATCTAGAATAAAGAGTCAATTTTTTTGCCACCCAATACCCGTTTTCTCTTTTATATATTTACATTAAGCAATAGTTGTGCTGCATGAACAATCAGAAAATATTTGAATTTTCGTGTATACTCTTCTCTCAGTTTTAAATAAAATGCATGAGCATTATCACAATAATTTCAAATTATCTCCAGATTTCTACTTATATAATCATGATACTACCATGAGTAATATCATAAGATTATCTTCAAACGATCACAAAACCAAGAAAAAAGAAGTTTTTTTCACATTTTTTCTGTGTACCTTAAATTTGATGAGATTTTCCCAAGAAAACTTTCTGAAAGTCTCCTGAATAATTGCTTTTGAGAAATCCCAGAGAATGCTATTTGTGACACAGTTACAAATATTGTTGTTATTTCTGTGTGTGTGTGTGTATAGCTAGCAGCCTGTGATAAACAACCAGAAAAAAAATGTAGCATTTACTATTTAAAAGAAAAAATCCAATTTCAAGAAAGCACCTACCTGAGATTACTGGCAGCCAAACTATTAAAACTCAACAAGATAATGCCATAAAATCGCACTTCTTTACGAGAAAGAGCTTTGACATTTTAAAAACAAAAATCTAAGTGCCTTGCTTATTTCTAAATCAATGCTTTAGCAGATTCTAGTCAATACTCACTATCCCAACACCTTGATGTTGCTAGATTATGTGCTTGTGTGGATTCATTCATAACAAATACAAGGATAAGTTAAAATATGTAATATGTCACCGAGTCACTATAGAGACATGAGAAGTGGAGGTTAAAAAGGACCATCACACTGAAATACCTTGTCTGGCTTGCCCATCCATCGAACTTCCCCTCCAAGCTTTTCATATTTGGCAGCCAGCGTACCTAATAAGATCAAGAAAATGCCACTCATAGTGCACCAAAAAAAGCATACTGCACACTCCAGTCAATGCTTAGATGATTTTATGCATATATTCAACTGAACCACAATTTGATGTTTAGGAATGTTCTTTGTCATGTCAGGATCTAACAGCTATTAACTTTCAGCCAAGTTCACTTGAAACATCAGGAAGTCCAGGCTTTGGATGTAGAATGGACATCTTTTTAGTAAATCAGGAAGATATAACTATATTCTTGAACTTTCCAAGCAGTGGCGGAGCCATGTTATGGCCAGGGTGGGCATGTGTCCCTGTAATGAAAAGGGCGGAAGCACCAATAAAGCAAACCACCCTTTTAGAAGAGTGATACCAAGAACACAAACACTAAAAGTGTATACAAAACCCACTAAAGGGAAAAGTGCCTAAAAGTCATAAGTTGGATATTATTGAAGAAAGAAAGAAGAGGGTGAAAAACCGATGCCAATACAAGAGAGAGCCTCCTCTATTTATAGAGGAGGAAACTAAAGAGGAGATACTACAAGGGGGCTCCCATCTAGTCGTTGGGAGCCCCAACGGTCAGCCATCTAGTCGTTGGGAGCCCCAACGGTTATAAATCTGACCGTTGGGGCCCCAACGACTAGATGAGTGGGGCCCCTTGTGGTCTTACAATATGTAAAACAAAAAAGAAAAAGAAAAGGTAAAAAAGAGAGAAAAGGAAAAATACAAAAAGAAAAAATATTACATGGGGATTTACCAAAATACCCCTATCGGGTTTTTGGGGTACAAGAAAACAAAAAGAGGAATATGTATATATATATACTTATATATATACGTATGTATAGATATAAGTATATGTATAAATATATATTTATATATACATAATTTAACACGCCTCCTCAAACTTTACGGGGAGAAGACCGAAAGTTTGCTAAGAAGAAACATAAATCGTGGAGTTGAAAGCGCTTTGGTGAAGAAGTCAGCCAGTTGATATTCTAAAGTAACATATGGTAATGTGATAGTTCCTCTGAGATATTCGTCTCAAACATAATGGCAATCCATTTCGATATGCTTTGTCCGCTCGTGAAAAGTATGATTGCTTGCAATGTAGATCGCACTTTTGTTATCACAGCACAACTTCGTAGAGGAGGAAATGAAGACGCCCATGTCACCATGGAGACTTCTAAGCCATACAATTTTCATAGTTGTCATTGCCATGGCCCGATATTCAGCTTCAGTGGATGATAGTTAGACATTTTATTGCTTCTTGCATCTCCACGAAATGAGAGATTCACCTAAAAAAATGCAAAAACCAGTAGTTGAGATACGATCATTGGGATTTCCTCCCCAGTCAGCATCAGTAAAAGCAGTTAATTCAAGAGATGAGGAAGAGGATAAGAAAAGCTCTTTGGAGATGGTATTTTTGATGTATCGCACAATTCGCATCACGGCCGCCATGTGAACTGAAGTAGGCGTATACTGAAACTGGCTTGCAGCATGAGTCGCATGAGCTATATCTGGACGGGTGATGGATAAATAGGTAAGAGATCCAATTAATTGACGATAGGGGGTTGGATCCTCAAGTAGAACACCATCCTCAAGTCTCAGTTTTGCATTGATAACTTCAGGAGTTTCAACTTTCTTTTCATCAGATACACCTGACTTGGTACAAATGTCTGCTGCTAATTTCATTTGAGATAGAATGTATCATCGGGAGGAGTAAGCCATTTCAATACCTAAAAAATATCTCAAAAATCCAAGGTCAGACATATCAAAAGTTTTCTTTAACATGGACTTAACATCATTTACCCCCTTTTTGTCACTTTCAGTGATGATCATATCATCAACATACAAAAGTAGAATAACAATGAAGTCACATGTTTTCTTAACAAAAAGAGCAGTGTCATTATAACAAGAAATAAATCCCAAATTGATTAATACATTACTAAACTTGCCATACCAAGCTTTAGGAGCTTGCTTAAGTCCATATAAAGCCTTTTTTAATTTTAAAATTTTACCATTTAAATTCATACCCGAAGGTAGTTCCATATAAACTTCTTTACTCAAATTTTCATTTAAAAAGGCATTCTTAACGTCAAGTTGAAAGATAGGTCATTTTTTAATGGACGCTCTTGCAATAAGAGTTCGCACACTAGTCGTGCGAGCAACAGGGGCAAATGTCTCATCATAATCCACCCCATATTCCTAGGCATATCCTTTGGCTACTAATTGAGCCTTAAATCTTTCCAATGAACCATCACTTTTAGTTTTTACTTTGAAAACCCATCTACATCCTATGCATTTCTTGCCATTTTGAGGATCAATGATTTCCCATGTTTGAGCATTTTCAAGTGCATTTAGTTCAAGTTTCATTGCTTCATTCCAATGAGCATACTGCTTAGCATCATTATAATGAGATGGTTCATAGAGAGAGTGAATAGCAAGCAAACAAGCTCGAAAATTCAGAGAAAAAGAATCATAAGATACAAATTTATTAGGTATTTTAGAAATACGATTTGATCTTCTTTGAGAGGATTCTTCAATTGACTCATTTTTGAGAAAATCTCTCAAGAGCGCAAGGATGATTACTTTCATTTCTCCTAGAATAAACTTGTGTGTGATTTGGTATGTTTTTATTTAAGTTTTCATGAAGGTCACGTTGCTCATTAACCGGGGGTTCAATATGTTCTTCACAAGGTTCAATATTTTCAACATGATCATCTATGTTTGTTTCTTGAGGCAATAAGTCAAACAAAAAAGAATAATCAACATGTTCATTTGGTTTATGCGAAAAACCATTTTCTTTTTCTAAGAAAGTAACATCTTTTGAGACGTAGAGTTTGTTATTTAATAGATCAAAACATCGATAGCCTTTTTGTTTTTCGCCATAACCTAAGAAAATACATTCTATTGCCTTTAAGGAAAGTTTATCATTTTTGTGAGTTAGAACATAACATTTACATCAAAAAAATCTTAGTCTTTTGTAGTCGGGAGACATATTATAAAGTTTTTCAAATGGAGAAAGATTTTTCAATGCGGAAGATGGTGTTCTATTGATTAAATATGTTGAGGTTAGAACTGCTTCGACCCAAAAGGATTTGGGAATATTCTTGGAAATAAGTAAAGTTCTTGTGGTTTCTATTATGTGTCTATATTTTCTTTCAACAAGACCATTTTGTTGCGGAGTGTTAGGACAAGAACATTGATGACAAATTCTGTTTTCTTTTAAGTACATTTGAAATTCATTGGACATATATTCGCCTCCTGAATCGGATCTAAGGGTGGATAAGTTTCCTAGAAATTGGTTTTTAACCATTGCATGAAATTCTTTGAAAAAGGAAAAAACTTTGGATTTGTGATTTAAGAAGTAAATCCAAGTAAATCGAGTGAAATCATTAATAAAGATCACATAATATGAAAAAACTCCTTTGGATAAAATAGGGGAAGGTCCCATACATCGAAATGAGCAATTTCAAATGGCCGAGCGGTGACATAATTTTTTTGAGAAAATGGAATAGCTTTAGATTTCCCAAAAATGCAATCTTTACAGGTCATGTGTTTGACTTTACAAGTATTGTCCAAAAAAGGAAAAAGAGACATTTTAACAAAATTTGGATGACCAAGTCTCTCATGCCAAACTTTAATACTTTTGTCGTTTACAAAGTTACAAAATGACTTGGACGGAAGAATCAAAAAATCCATAAAATAAAGATCGCCCCTCCTATGGCCTTGCCCGATCAGCTTCCCTGACTGGAGATCCTGCACGGTGCAATTTTTAGGTGAGAAAGAGACTTGGCATCCATGATCGGTAATTTGAGATACGGAAAAAATATTTAGATTAATTTTTGGAACAACTCTTACTTTAGGAACATAAAAAATTTGAGAGGTTTTTAAATCAAGAGTTCCAATACTTTCGATTTTTAAAGATGTCCCATCGGCCGTTGAAACATAATAGGATATGGGTTCAACAAAGATATTAGAAAGAGAGTTTTTATGAGATGTCATATGAAAAGAAGCACCGGAGTCTAGAATCCACATACCTGGAGGTGATGAAGAATAGGCTACGGCGGCTCCCGATGTTGAAGATGAAGTAGTTTTGAGAAGATGTTGGAGAACTTCGGAAATATGGCTAAGAGTTTCTTTGATATCTCCTCCTTTGATATTTTTTTCTTCCTTCTTTGGAGAATTTTCTCCAACCGTGGCCACCTTTCCTTTAAGCTTAGGACACACCGGCTCAATATGCCCCGGTTCATTACAATTGTGACAAATCACTTCCTTTCTATATCTATTATTTTTGTTAAAATGAAGAGGTCTATAAGCTTTTACATTTGATCTGGGCCTAGTAATGGCCAAAATTTCATCACTCTTAATACTTATGCCAAGACGAGTTTCCTCTTGGCATACTTCGGCAAGAGCATCTTCAATAGGTAAGGCTTTACTTCTATGAATAAGGGATGCCCTAACTTGTTCAAATTGCGGCCTAAGCCCATGGAGAAATTGGAAGAAATGTTTTTTTTCAATTTGTTCTCTTCTTAACTCAGCATCTTCCGGCGCCACCTACTTAGGCTCAAAAAGAGCAATCTCATCCCAAAGAGGGGTTAAAGCACTAAAATAATCACGAACACTCATATCTGCTTGTCTAGTGGATCTAATTTTTTCTTGACAAAAAAATTGTCTAGCTAGATCCTTTTGGGTATACATACCCTTAAAAAAGAACCATGCCTCAATGGATCTTTTAAATTTAGCAATGTTGGCACAATTTTTGAGGTCAACATTGTTCATGAACCATGCCAAAATTTTGGCATGGTTACTTTCTCAATCCTCTACTTTGGATTGGTGATCATTAATAGCTTTGATGCGTTCATCACCATCTAAAGCTTTTTCAACTCCACTTTCATTTTTGGTGAGAACAAGAAGGGTTCGGGAGTAGTTCCCATAACAAAATTCCAAAGCTTCTTACCTCTTAGATGATTTTCCATAGCAAAGGCCCACATAAGGTAATTGGATCCATTGAGCTTAAAAGAGAGCTCCACTTTAGATTCGTGCTCCATGAATGCAAAATTAGCCTTTTTTTCTTCAAACAAAATTGAGAGACACACGTCCCAAGGCACCAACAAGAAGAGAGTCACGATCACCAACCTGACTTTGATACCATGTAATGAAAAGGGTGGAAGCACCAATAAAGCAAACCACCCTTTTAGAAAAGTGATGCCAAGAACCAAGAACACAAACACTAAAAGTGTATACAAAACCCACTAAAGGGAAAAGTGCCTAAAAGTCATAAGTTGGATATTATTGAAGAAAGAAAGAAGAGGGTGAAAAACCCATGCCAATACAAGAGAGAGCCTCCTCTAAAGAAAAGGTAAAAAAGAGAGAAAAAGAAATATACAAAAAGAAAAAAGATTACATAGGGATTTACCAAAATACCCCTATCAGGTTTTTGGGGTACAAGAAAACAAAAAGAGGAATATGTATATATATACTCATATATATATATACGTATATATATATATAAGTATATGTATAAATATATATTTATATATACATAATTTAACACACCCTGACCTGAAAAACTCCCCCAAGGGGTATCGAGTCAAGGTGGGCAGTGAGCACCCTGACCTGGAGCACACATTAGAGCTGCCCTAGGTCACAGTGGGCACCACCCAGGCCCAACCAAAGGCTAGGGCACGATGCGTGCCCCGCCCCCCGTCCTCTCTCTCTCTCTCTCTCTCTCTCTCTCTCAGAATGCCACCAGACTAGATGATGGCTCCAACCATTCTCCGTACGGAGGCACGGTCCTCTCTCTCTCTCTCTCTCTCTCTCTCTCTCTCTCTCTCTCTCTCTCTCTCTCTCTGAATTTCTATTCAGACCGGGGTCAGGCATGCTGCCTGTGTGCATGGCTACGACCGACCGTTTACCATCTGACGGTTTCTCCAACATAGTGGACGTCCGAACTTCTTATTGTGCCTTTTTAGGGTTAGGGATTTTGGTGATTTTTTGGTTTTTTTCAATTAACATATGAAATTAATAATGATGTTTGTTAGGACTTAGGATTTAGGTTTTTTATTTAATTTTTCTTAAATAGTTGCATATCAATGATTAGGTTTTAGGGATTTTTGTGTTTTTTGTGTTTTTTTCCAATTAGCATTTAGGTATTTTTAATAAGATAGATATTTATTAGTTATTTCTGCAATTTTTTCAATCAACATTAGACATGATTTCACATGCTTGATTTTAGTTAGAATTTTGGGGGTTTTGTTATTTTTTTGTTTCAATTAGTCTATATATGAAACTATGAATGGTATTTGTTAGGATTGAGGGTTTTCATTTAGTTTTTTTTAATAGAATGAATATTTAATTAGGTTTTAGGTTTTTTTTTAATTAGCATATACATGTGAATGATGTTTGTTTAAAATTTAGGTTGTTGATTTAGCTTTTATTTTAAAAATAGCATAAACCACGAATATTTCATTAAGTTTTAGGGTTTTTTGTGCCTTTTTTCTAATTAGCATTTAAGTACCTCTAAAAAAAATTGCATTTAGGTATTTATGTGTTTTTTCATTTCAATCAACATCAAACTTGATTCCACATGCTTGGTTTTAGTTATAAACTTAGAATTTTTGGGTTTTTTTTAATTATTACATATATGGATGATGTTTGTTAAGATTTAGGTTTTATATTTAATTTTTTTAAATGGCATGAATATTTAATTAGGTTTTAGGTTTTTTGTGTTTTTTTTCAATTAGTATTTCGGTGATTGATTTTGGTTTTCTAATGAGATAAATATTTAATTAGGTATTTCTGCATTTTCATTTTTAATCAACATTAAGCATGATTCTACATGCTTAATTTTAGTTAGAAACTTAGAATTTTAAGGGGTTTTTTTTCAATTAACATATACATGTGAATGATGTTTGTTTAGGATTTAGGTTTTTTATTTTTTATTTTTAAATAGCATGAACCATGAATATTTCATTAGGTTTTAGGGTTTTTTCAGTTTTCTTTAATTAGCATTTAGGTACTTCTTTGTTTTTTCTTTTCAATCAACATTAAATTTGATTCCACATGATTTATATATGAATGATGTTTGTTAGGATTTAGGATTTAGGTTTTATATTCATTATTTTTAATAGTATGAATATTTAATTAGATTTTAGTTTTTTTTCATTTTCTTTTTCTTTTTTACTGTGCATTTGTGCCCACCCTAGTTTAGACTCCTGGCTCTGCCACTGTTCCCAAGTATTTTTATGAATGGAATGACATTTGTTTACTGCCACTAATATGACATCATATGTGAATACAGTCAGACTTGAGTTTAATAAAAGTGACCTATATGCTACAATTGCAAGAAAGCTTGCATACCTGGCATAACACGCAAGGCCCTGGCTTCAACTGTGACAAAGTCTGGGTTTGCAACAATCATAGGAATCTTCTTGTCTGCACAATGCTCCAATATAAGCTCAAGATCCCCCATCTCCATGGGAAGAGAATCTCCTGTGCTTAGGCCCAGGGCTTCAGTGCCATGAACCAGAATAAAATCTGCATCCTTGACACTCTCCACCACTTGCAAGTCTAGACCCTGTATCACGATATTATAACACAGTATTAGCATCTTGCTGCATTTGTATTAGGAAAATTTCTGTACCAATGGAATGGATATCATGTGCATGACAAGAGAAGCAATTTACGCACAATAAAAAAGGGTAACTTTTGCAGGATTCTACTCTTAATATTTTGGTAATTTCCTTTCACTAAAAGCCCGTGAAATCAGAATGGGGTTTCTAGTTGCATTCAGTGACGCATAACAAAAAGACAAAAAATCCTTAATATGTTCTATGATCCAGCCTAAATCTGTTTCAGGGAAAACCTTGGCTGTGGCCTGTGGATTGGAGCATTCTGCTTCACAAGACACAGTTCTTTAATTAGTGGAGATATTAAATGTATTTTAAAACTCAATATTTTGCTTGATCCTATTCTTCCAAGTAATTGTTCTTTTCCAGTTATGTGTATAGGACTTCTTGATTACTTTTGAAATATTTTATTCAAGTTCAGGGTACAGAACTGCACACACACACACACACACACACACACACACACACACACACACACACATCATGCCTTGTGCATAACTAAACATATTAACCAAGATATAAATATGGCAACAATCATATTGTTGATGGTCTCTGTTACATGGACGGATAAGAAGGCAGGGACACTCTATCCTTGAGTAATTGCGCACAAAGATTGGCATATAAGTACTTTCGCGTACCTATCTGATCATACACAAATTTTAAAAATGCAAATCAAAATGAAGAATGAACACATTATTGTTTTTGCTTGCTCTCAGGTTGCACATAGAATTTGATTAATCAAGCATTGGCAAACATCAAATGGTAGAAGGATCATAATACAGGTCAAACCATTAAATGTTCCCTCATTTTTCATCTTTCATAAGTTACGCCACGGATGGATATTATCATCATAACTCTAGCCCCTTTCCATACTTCCCACTTTTGCTGCTTCAATGTATCTCACACAAGGGGAACTCTATAAATTCTTATTCCCAGTTTTGATCCTGAATACGACTTTATAGTCCAGCAGCACTGCTTAGAACTGAATGTCATAGCAAAGAAATTGCAACAAATATCACGGTTTAATATGTAAACTGCATGAGGCAACTAGCCGAAGAGAACAGTTTGACAGGGATTAGAAAGGAAAACTTAATGTTGTATACATATTAGAAGAAATCTATAATGTGAAAAATATGATGAAGATTAGCTGGTTCGTAAAGGGATTAATGCTATCAAACCACTCACATCAACAGCTACTAAGGCAGGCTAAACAGCAAGTCAATTCATTCTGAATATTGCAATATTTCATACCTCAAGAGACACTGCACCACGATCACTCCAAGTCATGTGAATGCATGATCTTCCTAATTTTGCAAACCATGGATCATCTCTCCTACAAATTCACAAATACAAAGTGATGAAAATGAATGCAAAATTCTATAAGAAAAAGAAAATATTTTATGCAAGTTTTCTCCAAAGATAACTACAGCTAAACAGAAGCCCAGATGACATAAAAAGTGTATTGAAGAGAATATCTGTGCTCCTGACAATTGTAGCATGGATGCTTCAAGCCTTGCACTAGGAGAGCAAGAGTTTTACCTTACATCACATGCATAGAATTTGAGATGCAATGATAAGTTTTACAAGACAAATCCCTCCTATGAAACTTTCATACTTGAAGCATTTCCCATTTTCCCCCTTTTTTCCGGAAGAAAAATGGGGTTAGGCAGACCCCTATGAGTACAAGATCCATGAGTTTGCACACCATTACGCATCAGATCCACATGGAAACCTATCTGGTGGTCTGTCCTTCCAGACCCTGCTACCACCAATAACACCTAACTGGGCTCTGTTCTTCGCTGCATGACTACTAGCTTTTGGAATCCAAGCACACTTGATATGAACGCAACTATACAGTGAATCCAGGAGTTACAGCGACACATGTTGAGCTCTCCCTCTTCGTTCTAACCATATTGATCGCGTTCACCACATCAATCCTTGAAGACTCAATTATCACATGCAGGCTTTGGTACCATTCTAAAAATCGGAATCCACCAATGACCAATCCCATCCGGTAAGATTCTTGGTCTTATTATCCATCCTAGCCTTTGGAAACGACCTGCATGGTCCCTTGAAGCAAAGCAAACCAACCAAGTTTATGTACATAGACTGAGAACTGACAATATTTTTCCATATAGGAACACCCTCAATATTTTTTTCTTAACAACATGCACATGACCCGAAAATTATAGATTTATATGAAATAATTTGGACCAGTAATAATGAAAACAGTGATACTAATGACACTTCACAGTAAGCACTGTATGAAAAAAATATTAAATTTCAAGAGAGTATGCAGCTTTAACCTGTGAAGGTATTGATATGTTAATTCCCCACTAGTTATAGCCCCCAAAAATATGGATGGATCAAATCCTAGGTTCTTCATCTTCTCTATGGTAGTTGATGCCCGTCTAGAGGAATTGCTTAGGATAATCATCTTGGCACCAAAGCTTGTTAACTTTTCCACTAAAAAGGAAATCGCATCATAAGAGTTAGCCATCAGCCTTAATAGATAACAGGTACCATAAAGCAATCACATGGTAAGGGTTGATAATTCTAACAAGTACCAAAACCAACAATTAGACATACAAGTTGAAATTGCTTCAGGGTAAGGTTGTTTTCCATCATGAAGTACCCCAAACTGATCTAAAAGCCACACCTGCAAACATAAGAGAGTTGAGGATCATCTTGCTTTAATATTACTAGAAAAAATAGCTGGCAGCATATTTATTCGTTGTTAAAAGATTAGTTTACTCTCATATTAAATATGTATCACCACCTTCTGATATAACCATCAGAGCAATGTTGTCAGTATCGGCAGAAAATCGAGACACAAATGACCTGAACCGGCTAATTTTTAAAAAATCTGAATGGTCGAAAATAGTTTTTTAATATTTTTTGACACATGTCTTTCTCTGGTTAAAAGTTGGGAGATTCAGATCGATTCACCTCTGAAAATCGGTATCGCTGGATTCATATGAATTGTTTGGAAAACCATTCAGGGTCCGAGAGGATACTGACAACATTGCATCAGAGTCGCATTCACTAATTAGAAAGGGAGAAATCTATTTTACATTCAACAGTTAGATTGAGCCCGAGTCTCAGCTGTTTGGGCTCGGTTTATGTACATTCAGACTCAACCTCAAGCTTGGTTCGTGCTGCTTGGGCGAGCTGAGCCGAGAACAAGATCATACGAGCTCAACCAAACGAACCGAGCTCAAGCTGGCTCGTTCACAGAAACAAAATGTTTTTTTCTATAGGTTCTACAATGATAATAAAACCCGTGACCTGGTGGTCACAAGCATACTGTCTCTAAACAATATTGTTCACTCATCTTGACCAACCTATATCAGCCAAACCAAGTTGAACACCGACATCTACTTTTCATAGTCCGTTCGCTTATACTGCATAAGCTGCTTGTGACTCGGCTTGCCGAGCTCATTTGACAAGACTGAACGAGCTTCGTGCAAGGCAAACCATACGACCAATCCTTTCTGCCCTTGCAGCAGCCTGGGCCTGGATACAACAATACCACATCCGAATTGGGGAAACTTGGTCTAGTCGCACCCAAACTAGATTCGATCCATTTAAGGCTCATGACTCATGAGAAATAGACCCGCCGGATTGGTGAGGGGGATGGGACCTCACTCTGATCTGAGACACCGATAACCGATTCATGTATCCAATGAGAGGCTAATCCAGGGTGGGTCCCACCCACACTTCGGGCAACCTCCGCTGAGCTCCGTCCACAGCGCATCCAAAAACCTAGAATCCCCAACTTCTTGAATCCTAAATTCCCAATTATTAAAAAAGCATATCGTATAAAAAACAGAAAGAAGGAAAAGGTGAACAAATCTCAAAATGCGCCAAATTCCATTCCCGTGCCTTTCTCCAATTCCCCACTGGGAGAAAAAGAAAAAATAAAAATAAAAATAAAAAACAAGAAAAAAAAAGTGGAAGAGGAAGGAAGACCTTGTATCGACGGCTCTCGGCTATGGTCCCGATTCCATCCAACGATCGGAAGGACGGTGCTGCCGTTTTCCCCGAAGCCGAGCACTCCGACATCGCTCTCAACCCTCTCAATCCACGCCTTCTTTCAAAAACCACTGGTCGATCTGCTGGAGAAGGAAGACAAGATCGAGAAAAAAGGAGATCGGGATCTTCCTGGGCATTACCGGGGGAGCATCTGTGGGACCCAGCGGAGAACCCCAGCAAGATGGCCATGGCCGAGCCAACGCTTTCCTTGTATACCCTCCCCCGGAATCTATGGTTGGATCACAAGCGGGGCCTGACGCGTGTTTGTTCGACTCGGATTTTGGGGGTTTGGTTCTGGTTTCGGTTCTTAAACGGTTCGGATCTTGTAAGGTCCGAAATCAGCTCGAGAAAACGACGACGCTTTTGGTAGCTGTTTTAAACTTTTAATGTGTTGAGATCATTTTGAAAGGCATAAACTCCCATTAAAAAAAAAAAGGTGATGCTTTTAAAATATCATCTTCTTTTAATATATCACAATTTTGTCACGATATTAATGCAATAAAACACTTTTTATATAAATCTTTTATTTTCTTCAACTTTCTTGTACAATTATATTATATTTTTTACGGATGCTAATATATTTGGATATTTTCAGAAAAAAAATAGTGAGAGAATTTCTACGTTTTTTTGGTTTTTGCATTATTGTATTTCTAATATATGTTTCTACCTTTTTTTAGATAGGCATATATATGTTTCAACCTTTATTAAGAATTCCCGACAAATATGAGAAATATAAAAAAAATTCAATCAGCGGCTCTGTATTTGGCATTTAAAAAGTTCGTCATTGTGGTCTGTGACTCAGTCGTGCTTCACACTAAGCGCAACCTACTACTCCACGGACTTGACCGGATATAAATAAGGGTGCAAAAGATTGGATATGGTCCAAAACATATTTTGGTGAGGTACAAGTACAACTGAATCGGAACCTGAATTTTATACGGTATTGTCGAATATAATATAAAGAGATCGAATAAGAGTAGATTTAACAGATCCAATAGAAAATGTCAATATAAATCCAAGTCCTAAACTAAAAGTAATTTGCCCACATAAGTCCAAATCAGTCCTAAACACATTCCGGTTCTATCTTAAACCCCAGATCTGAAAATAATACATCAAATTGTAAGGCTATTCAAATGGGATCCATTTGCATCCCTGATTTTTTTTTTTTAGAGGGAAGAAAAACTTTTCATTAACCTTCAAAAAGGATGGATACAGCATAGAGCATAGAGTGCAAAAGTAACCAATCAGGTTGTCGAGAGAGCTCGGCCTAAAAAGAGACAAAGAGATGGTGGTAAAGAATGACGAAGATAGCTACTAGGGAGAATCTATTGGTGGTACAGTAAATTTACCCTTCCATGGAGGAGAAGCTGTTGCTGGTAGAGGAAACCCTCGTGGAGGAGACGTTTCGGTGGCTCAGGGAGATGAGTTGATAGTGTTGTGTCCCATTGACTGTTGATGTGAAATGTGATTGCACACTTTTGGTATGCTGCTGCATTGATCACCCTTCGATTGTTGTCGTGCCCTATATCCCAAACAAGAAGGGTGATAAGGTGCAGCAACAGCACAATCACATTTCACCTGATCCTCCCTCTGAATCAGAGGGTTTTTTTTTTTTTTCCGTGACAACTTACACAAAAACAACGCAGACCCTCTATGGTTTTATATGATATTAGCAAAAACAATTGTGTAAAGAAAACGTTTCATGACTCGTGTTTTCTTCAATGAAACTACAACACAAGGACCTTGGTCTGATTAACTAAAATTAGTTTCAAATGATATCAAATTTAATTAAGATAACAAAATCAGAACATAATTGAGACTCGGGCCAGAGATGCATGATGCATCTTAGACCTTCAAAATGTGAGGAATTGAGACATGTTTGAATGCCTTGAATTTGGGCATGAGCCCCACACCACATCAGCAAATCCTTATGCCACATTAGATTTATGGATCTGCAATCTGAAGCTCTTAAATGTACGGATTCAATTAAAAAAATGAATTTTGAAATATCCTTTGAGAAAACTTGGGACTGCTCTTGACATATCAGGAAAACTTGGGTCTGCTCTTGACATATATCAGGCAAAAAAGATGGGTTTTTGACAGGTTGTGGGGTTTGATCTCAGGACGAATTGAATTCATGATCTTCCCTTACATTTCGAAACCGAGTGACTCCACAAGGGCAGGGCAAGCTGAGTTACTTGGCCTGTGCTTTCTTGACATAATATATAGTCTTACTAATTCTTAATGCATTCATTTTTTGTATTCAAAGTTATTGCCATGTGGTGTCCAGATTGAAAGTACCAAGGAGAACACCCACAGACACGGTTTTAGTTTTGATGTGGTTTTAGCATTTCAGGAAACTGGTTTTGACCCCCCTATAGACACATCAATTTTGACCCATTTATATCTTACGTAAATATCAGATTTTTGTAAACGGGTTGTTTCGAGTCCAAAACAAGACATAATCGACTTACACACTAGATGGCATTTTTACCAAAAAGGTCAAATATTCTAAATTTTCTTACCTTCTAAATAAAACAAAAATTGAGTCAAATTGCATGTTTAGAAAAGGATTTGTGGCTAAAATAGTCAAGTTTGTTCAAGTAAGACCTTATTTTCAGCTAGAACCTACTTAGGACACGTTATTAGGTCTTGAGCCTAAAAATAAAAGTTGATTAAAAATATGTAATCTATTAAACAAAAGAAACATGAATATCAGCTATATTTTGAAATATATTATAAAAATGGTGAAACCTGTTCAAAACATGGCTTATTTAGCCTAAAAGCCATCTAAAAAGGAGGAAATCATCTTGTCTACCTTCTCTATTCCCATATTTGCAAGACCCATGCCATCCAAACTTAGCTTTTTAGCCTTCAAGCATAACCAAAATGAAGCCTTCGCCCCTAAGAAATTAGCCCAAACTTAGCTTTTTACCCTTCAAGCGTGACCAAAATCAAGCCCTAGCCCCTAAGGAATTAGCCCAACCAAGCATGAATCCCCCCCCCCCCCCCCCCCCCCCCACACACACACACGCCCCCCTCATTTTCTCAGCCAATCCTAAACAACCTACTCCATAGCGAATCTGAAAAACTAATCTCAAAATCCCATGAACTTTAGACCAAAACCTTACATCCAAAGTTCAAGATCAACCCTAAACTCTATAAATAGGGCATGATCCTCTCATTCTAACCATCTAGAACTGGAGTAGAGAGATCCTACTGCACTAAGAGTCCACCTTATCCTAGGTCAACCCTACTCTGTTGAACCATATAACCCCGTCTAACCAGTTATAGGTCAAACCCTTTAGCCTATTGGGTCTACTCTATCGTACCCAGACTCCTAGAACCTCAACTCTATGAAAACTCTGTCATAATTGTGTAGTGCTTGCCAATCGTCATTTGAGGGCTACCTAAGCCCGTCTTGAGCATCATTTTATTTTCATTTATTTTGCTTTATTTTATTTTATGTCATAGATTAGATTTGTCTAACATATTATATATTTAATGTGTTTTCCTGTTTTTTTCTGAGTCTTGTTGGTGTTTTGTACCATCAAGGGCTTATTTTTTGTTTTAGAAGTTTGAGGAGAGGTACATACACCCGAATACATGAAGATCCAATCTGAAGAGCTATGATCCTGTTGAACCTGATCCCTTGTCACTTAAAAAGGGAAGGCGATCAACTTACAAGTTGAGCACCCACATCATTTTCAAGAATTGATTTTTAAATCTTTATTTATCTTTTTAAAGCTTGTTTTACTGGAATTTATTATACCTACCATTTTTTTTACTCGAATTGAGAACGGGCTTGGTAGGAAGATCTGTACTTGAGATGAACGGGTATGACAAGCGGAGTCTGATGGACTCAAGTGGATTGAACTTGATGTTTTTAGGCATTGAGGAATGTGGGTTGTGCGTCCAAGGGGTTGACCTCTAGTTGACATGATGGAGCAGAGGTTGGAGGTTCCTTATTATGGTGAACGAGGCAGTTTGGGGCAAAACAAGGTAAATCAGCTAGTCAGGTAGGAGCGGTTTAGGCTCGATAGGTTGTTCAGGTAAGGATTTAGGTCTAGAACTCATAAGACTAGTCTAAGGGGTTATAGGAAGGGGATATGTGTGAAGGTCTGAATCAGGTATTGATCAGATGGAAAGGTTGTTGTTAGTTCGGAGTTACCCGAACATGTTAATCAGGTGAAATAGGTTCTCGATATGGTGTGGTTTCTAGTTTCGGGTTTAAAAAAATAGACAAAGATTGGGATAAGGGTCTAGAGGTCACTTACAGATCAACATCAGATTGAGGGACGTCTCCCACAATCTGGAACACAAGCACACAATCTGCAATGTAGCAACACTGACTGGCTTGTTAAGAAAGTAAGATTGCACGACCTAGGACGCCGAAGAAGCATGAGCTCTCCGAGAAGGATGATTGACCAACCTTAGAGGCCTGGTCCTCATGTGAACCAGAGAGAGGAGAGGGAGAGAGGAAAGAGATAAAAAAGGAAAAGAAGAGAGAGAAAGATGTCGAACACACCGGGGAGAGAAAGAGAGAGAGAGGAAATCAAATAATCAATGGAATAAAAAGTAAAAGGGAATCTCAAGCCACTATTTATAGTGTTTGGTCTGAGTTTGGGTTTAGCTTCAATCTAAAAATAAAAACTAACTCATTAAATTCATACACCCTCTCACTGTCAAAACTAGGTCCTAACTGATAGTCAAAACTAAACTAGGAAGGAGGTTAGTTATACTGACTGGAGCCCCTCCCTAACCACATCCTAACTAGACTTAGTTATTATAAAAAATAAAAATAATGAGAAATAGAAAATAATACCTAAGTTGGACTTTCATAAAATTTAGGAAAGTAAGAAAGAGATGGGGGGATATCCCACCCTATTTTGGAAACTAAGCCCCCTCACACTTTTGTTTTCTTTTTCTTTTTCTTTTTCTTTTTCTTTTTCGAAATTGGTGCCCCACCTTATGAACCCCACTTAGTGTCTTCTCCTTCATGTTGGTTGAGACATGTGTCATTTGACTTTTCTTCATGGAGAGACATTGCATCATCTTCTTGGGCCCTACTTTGACTTGGGATGCCCCTCTTAACCGGATAAGGTGATATTTGGATCCTGGAGCAATGAATCCAACATTTCTTCTAAATTTTGGACCGTAACAACTCCACCACGATTCGATACACCTTTTCTCCAAAGTCCAAAATTTGAGAACCTCATTTTTATGTCAAATTCTCACTCTCACATTGTTGAATCCTTTTCGTTGTGTTCGCATTCTACGAGATGTTTTTGCATCATCTGATTATATTTTCATAACCTTTTGGTCTTCAGTATGGCAATGGGTTGGGGCTTATAGTCATCATCTTGGGGCATATCCACAACTATTGGAGTTTCACCATGAAAAGGTTTGAGGCGAGATACACAAAAGATATGATGGATTTTTACTTCTTCGGAGAGTTCTAGATGAGAGGCCAACTTTCCTACCCGCTCTTCAACCCGGTGGGTCCATAGTACTTTGATAGGAGCTTATGATAGTCATGGCCCAAGAGAGTCTTTTGACCTCTAGGCCAACATTTCAGTTACACCCAATTGTCTACCGCAAATACCTGATCAAAATGACCCTTGTCATAGAACTGCTTCATGCATTGTTGGCCTTCACAATATTTTACCTCAATGTGGCGAGAATCTCACCGTCCATTTTTAAGTCACAATGAACCTCGAGATATGCAACACTCTCATGCTCATATGCAACCACAGACGAGGGAGGAAACCCATACAATGCCTCTAACAGAGTCATCTCTATAAAAGAGTGATGACTCATGTTGTAGGCATATTCCGTCTATATCAAAACGTATTGCCACTTGTTTGGGTTGTCTCCCACGAAGCAACTGAGGTAAGTCTCCACCACTTTATTCATTATCTTCATTTGCTCATCTGTCTAAGGGTGGTGAGTGGTACTGTAATTCAGTTTGGTCATAGTCAACTTGAAGTAGGTGGTCCAGAATTGGCTCAAAAAGATCAAATCCTGATCACTCACTATGCTCATGGGCATACTGTAGAGCTTCACCACATGGCTCACGAATTGTTTGGCTACCAAATCGGTGAAATACTCTTATAGCAATCCGATAAAAATGAGCATACTTAAAAAAAATTATCCACTGCGGTCATGATAATTGCTTTTTGCTCACATGAGGGCATAGCTTACAAGAAGTCTATAGATATATCTTGCCATGCTAGTTCGGGGATCGACAATGGTCCTAGTAATCCAAGCAGTTTTATCGCCTCATATTTGTTGGTCAAATAGACCACATATTGGCGCACATATTTTTGGTCATATCCCTTCATGCTTGGCCAATAAAAGAGGACCTTAAGCCTCTGATATGTCTTGCACACACCTCCATGTTCACCACTAGGAGTGTCATGCACCTCGTGCAAAAGATCCTAGATCACATACCTTTTCGGCGATAAATAGATCTATCCTTTATAGAACATGACCCCACCTCTAATCGTGTTGTTAGGGTGACTTTTCAGGTTTTTATCCAACTCATACACTACTTTTTTTATTCCACTATAGCTCACTTGAGCATTACATGCCCTACTCCAAACATTACATTCAACAATGGTGAGTGTGTGCAAATTTGGTGCATCTTCAAATTGCCCGAAAAGTGCATTGACCACTTTGTTATCCATGCCTTTCTTGTATTAGATCTTAAAGTCATATCTCATGAGCTTCACAACCCACCTGTGTTGGCTTACGGTGGTAATCTGGTGCTCTAATAAGTATTTAAGGCTTTGACAGTTAGTTCACATGACAAACTTGTGCTCAAGGAGGTACGAGTGTTACTTCACCGCAAGAACTATTGTAAGCATTTTCTTGTTGTAGGTGAATAAGATACAGCTCTGGTTGAGTAAGGCCTTGCTCATAAATGCAATGAGGTGTTACTCTTGAGAGAGGACAATACCTACCCCCACTATCACATACATATGTTTCCACCACAAAGACCTTGGAAAAAACTAGCAAAGCAAGAATGAGAGTTTGGCATATTGCTTCCTTCAACCTCTCAAATGCATCGGTGGCCTTGTCAGACTACACGAACTCATCCTTCTTCAAGAGTGAGGTAAGGGGCTAGGCAATGTAATCATAGTCATTCACAAACATCCAATAGTACCCAGTCAGACCTAAGAATCTCCTAAGTTCCCTCAGAGTGTGCAGATTGGGCCACACTTGCATAACATCAATTTTGTCTAGATCGACTCTTATTCCTTAGCTGAAAACAATATGGTCGAGATAGCTCACTTCGGCTTGTGCAAAGTGGCACTTGGACATCCTAGTACTCAAGTGGCGCTCCCATAAAATTTTTAACACAACTCGCGCATGTACAAATGTGCATCACAAGAACGGCTATACATCAATATGTCATCGAAAAATACTAACATAAACTTCTGGAACATAGTTTTAAAAACATCATTGATTATGACTTGAAAGGTTGCAGGTACATTCGCCAACCTAAAGGGCATGACCAGTAACTCATATAGACCTTCATGAGTCCTAAATGTCATCTTATACATGTTATCATGGGTCATGCACACTATCTAGCTCCAAGAGTAGGACCTTGAACCTATTCTTTTATAAAATTCTTTGGTTCAGATTATTTAACACTTTTGGGTCTTACATATGTTAAAACTACAGTAGATTGAGAGTGTATTAAAGTGATTTTTGGAGTTATTAGAGATTCTCCACATCGTGATTCTCTCTACGTGTTTTCATAGCTACCTTTGTGTAGTAGTATAGCTTGGGCGATTGTCATGGAAGTTTGCGGCATTCTTGTTGAAATTAACGTCATTACATGTTGATTGAAGTATGATTCATGGGTGTTTGATGTTGGAGTGAGATTTGGGTCAAATCTTTGATTGAACTCACGTGGTTCTCACAAAACCCATGTTGGAGTAATAAAGATCTTGATCTTGTTTCCATAAGATCTGAAGTTTGGTTGTGTTTTCTACTACTATTCTTGTTCCTTCTTGTTAACTGGAGTAGTTATGGAACAGAGGAGTTGGTGAATGGAACCTGTTTGGCAGTGGTAGTACATAGTTCTTGATCTTGGGCTAGGTGTCATTTCAACATAGTCCAGACGGCAATAGAGTCAGAAATTGGGTCAGATTGGGAAATCCGTATCTCCAAAGATGTGAAGAGTTTGTACCTCAAACGTTTAAAGCAGTTACGACAACGTGTTACTTGGACACCCTCCAATTTTTTAGAATTTTTGGATGCCTGTGCTGAGAGTTCTGATTCGTGAGGTAAACCTATTTCACCATCTCTGTATTACCTTGAACTTGTCCAACCCAGAAATTAGTCAACTTTAAAAAATCATTTCTCCCAAACCACTTGCAATTTGGGGCTAAAATTTTTACTGTATCTTTCAATGCATATCATCCAAAGTTGATAAAAAAATTTTACACCGGTGCTCAAAGATAAAAATTCAGCCGTGAAACCTATTTTTACCCAAACTGTGACCAACTGAACTTGACATAATACTCAGGAACAACATGTGTCACTTGTGTACTTCCAAAACCCGACTAAGGCCTAAATATCACCTCAGACATTCTCGATAAGCTAAACTAACAAGTTTGGACAAACCAATCCAAACATTATGATTTTGCCACGTCTACAGTCTCAAGGGGTAGTCAAGGTAAATATCAAATGGACTCTGTGACAAAAAAACTTTAGGCCCTGTTTGGGATCGATCTTAGTGCAGGCCTCCCAAACAGAGCCTGAAAGAAGAACGAGACCAATGTTTTCACGTGTAGAAAATGCAAACACATTGAATAACATCAAAATTTGAAAATAGATTCGATTGAAACATAGATCCTAATTTGACCCAAATCCAAAAATATTTTGAGTATGTAATTCCAATCTGTAAAACATACATTTGATCTCACTTTAAAAATTTGTATCGAGAAACAAAGTGCCAGTTTTAGATAGGATGATTCGACCAACCCAATCCATTTTCACCCGCGGAAATCAATTAGGAAAAATGAGGACCCATCGAACTCATGCTTTCAGCTTTTAAACTACAAAAAATGAGTACAGCTGATTTGACTCGATTACTCGATTTCCTAAAAACTCTATAATTTTTTATATTCTTTCGATGTCCAAAATTGTAAATATCCGACATTGTCAAGACTCTTTTACCTTTTACAACTGTAAATTTAGGCATTTTTGTAATAAAATTGTACTGCCCGTCGGCTATGTCCAATACCCACTTAGATCTAGAATCGTAGGTTTTTTTATGTGAATTTAGACCTCACAAACTCACATAAATTTATTTGTGAAATCTCGGTGAAACTGAAACCACCAAAATCATAAACATTCTACTCTTTCGCATATAATAAAATATTTTGCATAAATATATTTGTAAAACACCTCTCACATGAAGTTATTTTCGAGAGGTTTTCACAAATAACATATTGTTTCACATATATCATAAAAATCACATAAATTTATGTGCAAAACACTTATCACTAATTTTGCAAATAGCTAACATTTTTGCATATATTGCATGCTCTCGCATGAAGTTATTTGTGAATCTCTAAATATCGTAAATATCTTAAATATTTATGAAACTATGACAAATATGTGATATTTCTTATTTTTTGTGAATTTCTTGAATCATATATAAACCTGTTGCGGTCCCTAACCTACTTATTTTCACATAATCTAGGATTTTTTTTTCTGTTCTCCCCCAAACCAGCTATTCGTGGCTTGCTTCCCTTTCGGCTACTAATTTCGGCAACTATTTTCAACTCATTTACGTATATCATACTTGTTCACATATATGTTTTGAAATCTCGTGAAGTATATTGCAAAAATCTTACTGATTGGCAAAAATCAAACAATTTTGCAAAATTCTTTCTCCACGTATAAACAAGTCAATATGATTAACATAGAACTAAATACAATTGGTTTGTGCATAATAAGATAACTTAAAGTTTAACAATTACAAAGTTATATTCAATTCATGGGCTTCATTACAAAGTTATAGTCAAAGTTTAACTTGATTGATTCAAATTACAAAGTTTAACTTGATATCTAATTAAATATAAGTTTAACTTGATCTATTATAAAGGTGCATAATTGTCCATAGCTCGGCTAGCTGGACAGACTCTTCTAGCACATCTCTAACTAATGTCTCTGCCTTTTCATTGTCTTTCGCGTCCTTGAAAGCTCTTTTCTTCATGTGCTTGTAGAGCTCCATTATATGATTTTTTATATCTCTGATATTTTGCTGAAAATAACCCTTTATTAGCAAACAACTAACTACAACGAACATCTCAAACTAGTGAACAACTGACATATAAACATATACCGATGTGAAGTTTAAACTTCAGTTTCTGCCCAAGTACTGCATATATTGTATGACAAATATACCACAATCATATATGTAAAATGAGAAAATACTAAGTGAAAAACATGTATACATATGAAATAAGTTAACATACAAATGCAAAGTAATTACTCGTTCTCTTATTAAGGAATACCTTCCATCCTCTGTGCTATCCATTATTTGTAATGGTCGAACCCAAATTACGCTAAAAAAAATGAACCTGCAACACATATGCATGAAAAGAAGATAACAAACATACACAGAAAAGCACATTATTGAGTAAGTTATGTTGTCATACTATTTATTTGATGTTTTTATCTGCTAAATATGTATTCGGCATAGAATTTTATAGCCTGAAGTCATTTTCCTTCATGTTCATTTCTCAAAAAACCCAGTATTTGTTGCACGAGTTGAAAGAAATTAAAATTTGCAACATAAATCTAGATTATGCAAAAATTTATTTGTAAGTATGCAAAATTGCAAAGTTGTGTTAAAATACCTTATCAACATCAAAAAAATGATATGGTAAGACATTGCCCTCCGAGCAGTCAGTTGCCCCACCTCGCTGCCCCTGAGTTGTGATCATTTGTTGTAAACCGACAAAGTTTATCAGTTAGTTTTTATTAATCGATAGTAAAACAATATAAACATCGCTTTTATAACTCAACGAGAAATACATGGTAAGGTAAAGAGTCTTCGACAGATTGTCTCTTTCTTGTCCTCGTTGTGAGCCACTTGAAGTCTTTTTACGAATCTTGCTAGATGCTACATAGTAAATCCAGTATGGTAACAAAAGAACAAACAAAATTATGTACAAATGTAACAAAAAAATAAATAAATTAACGTGCAAAACTAACACTTGCGTCACTTGCCAAAAGAGCTTATTTGCCAAACTCATACTCTTTTGGCTCTGGGGTGTTCTCTTCTATAGTTTTTCCTTTCTCATTAACATGTTCTTAACAACAAAATAAATTGTATATGATTAATATCAAATATACATTCATGATTCGAGATATTGCTTATATCTCATGTACAATCAGTTGTTCCTTGCTCTTCGAAACTCGAGGCTCTTTGAATCCATTTCTTTTGTAAGAACGTGTGTGGCCATACATCTTGAATTACCTAGATATACAAATAAAGAAGCAATTAATTAAAAAATATTATATATACATATAAAGAAGCAATTAATTAAAAAATATTAGATATGCAAACAGAAAAATAATTCATTAAACAACACTGAATATATATATATATATATACTGTTATTCGTGGTGCCGACTGTTGTGGCCAACCTCACCACATAAGCTGCACATGTATGGCACATCTCTATGTTATATTCTCTGTCTATTAACCTTAAGTCAGTCTGCTTTGCAAAACACTTTTGGAGGATAAACAACTAAAAAAGTAGGTGCAACAATGTGTGAAACATTATCCACCATCGACAAGAATGGATATTGATTATATGCAATGTGATACGATTCCACTTTGAACTACTTGTTGCAATAATCCTCTAGTAGGTTGCCAACACACAAAATTCATGTGATCGCATGTTTATAAGAAATCCTGCTAACCTGCCACTCTTCATAAGAGCACAAACACCTCTGAAGATCAACATTGTAACCGTGAGATCGATCACGAGCTTCATACCATTGTCAAAGGTAATACACTACTTGCACACATATTTAATGTGCTTTTTTCTTTAATTCTTCTAGCTTTTCTTTGACCTTTTACACCACAACGCCTGTCATATGCTGCTCCGCAATCTTTTTTTTCTTAAAAAGTTTCATCAGCATGAGACAAAGTTTTTCAATAAGTGAAATTAGGGGCTTGTCATGTATGGTGAGAATCCATGAATTGAAGCTCTTTGTTATATTAAATATTAAGCAATCATATATTTTTGCTTGAAAGTGATAGTTAGACCAACGTTTAAGATCTACGTTAGTGACAATATAATTGTATGCTTATGCGCTTTGTTCCTTAACTTTGTCAAGAAAATAATTGCATTGTTGTTTCATGGTTGCTCGAGTTGCACTCAATCAAAGTGCATTGAGTGAAGAACCAAATTTCTTTGAAAAGTTCGTTGCTAAATGATTCATGCAAAATCCACCATGACATGTAGGTTATGTGGGGGGGACAATATGCTTTAAACATGGATGCCTATCTAAAATAATTGTCAATACTCTTCTCTCTTTAAACTCATCAAAGTGTATGAATTTGTGCTTTAATACCTCTAAAAAATATGCCCATAAATCTTTGGACTCCTTATCAACAACTGCAAATGCTACCAGAAACATCTTACCATAAGAATCAATACTATGGGCCAACAACAATATACCCACGTATCTTTCTTTTAGGAATGTGTCATTTACCACAAGAATTGGAGGGCATCCTTTCAAAAACCCATTGATGCTTGGCCGAAAGGATAAAAACATATACTTAAATTGATCTTTTCAATCGATCTTAATATACCCTAGTGATTCTCGGTTAGCATTCATCGGATGATCCAAATAGGCAAGAAACATCTTGAAGGATTGTTCGAATAAACCATATAATGCAGCCTTAGTGTGTTATCATCAACGTCATGCTTGTTTGTAAGTAACCTCCACACCTTCTTCGCTATTGATGTCATTTATGATTTTTCTTGGAGTTATCTTCGAGTTATCATGTATATGTTTATGAATAACATTGAAATCTACTTGAAAGATATTTTCTCCACTACAAGGTTGTCTAGTGATCCACCACGTGTATGCTCACTATCATACTTCTTTACTTGAAAGAAACCTTCTTTGCGTACCTTTGTGCAATGAATCTTTTAGGGACAATCAATCGTCATATGAGCATTTTTTCTCGTGCATATAACAGTAACTCTGGTATTGTAGCTCTTTAACAATTTTGCTTTATAGTTATTCCTGATTACATGAACTTTCAAAAACTCGTGATAGTGATGGAGATCATTAAACCCTTTGCCCAAAGCAACTTCTTGATCGTTTAAGTGTATTGATAGTCATTAGAATTGTCCACAATTATTAAGTCTTTCATTACACAATTACTTATACAAATCAAATGTCTATGTTTCAATGTTTTTCAATTGCTCTTCATTGTATGAGAACCCATTGAACGAGAATCAAGGGTTTGCATTCTCCAATGTCATTGGTGCATCACTTTCACCCACCCTTATTTATCCAATGTCATTAATATCTTTATCATCTTCTATTGACATGATATACTCATCATCATCGATATCATTTGATTCTACAATATCAACATGATCGCTGCTATCACTAATTGACTATTCGGTTGCACCAACTACATCAAAATTTATTATATATATTGATTCATTTGCTTTCATGCATGCATCATTCTTGAATTTCTAACTTTTAAGATTAACCATCAAAATATCATATTTATCAACACACCTGCATCTCAAACATAAATTACATCAAAATTATAACTTGTACCTAGCATTGTAGTATGCCCTGAAAGGCTACATGTCATTCAAATTATTGTGATAAAGATCATTGGCACTTCTTTGCCCACATGGTTTCATATCCTTTACAGTGATTTATTGATCATATACAACATCAATATCGTCTACTATTTGGGACAGTTGGATAATCGATAAAAGACTTAGATCGATAGATAGTGCCTGAGATAGATGCACATTCTCCATAGGATTCACATCATTTCATTGATCAATTATTCTTTTAATTTCTCCTTCATTAACTTTGCACAATTTCAAGTAAACATCACCACTAAATAATATCAATTCTACATCATCATCCTTCTCAACATTTATCCACATTTCTTGGTTGTCTAAAAAATAACTATACTGGAGGCTCAAAGTTACATGTCTGGTTTTAAGAAACATCAAAGTCACAAATTCTTTAAAAGTAATATTTTTGAAAACCACTATAGATTTTCAATTAATGTAATCAAACCTACGATAGTGTGATTTAGCCTTTTCAGATGTCGTCATTGACTGCTTACAACAGCCATGATAATGTACTTTAGCCCTTTTAATGCTTGTGCATAGTGAACCCTAACCCCATTACACTAACACAAGAATAACAAATATTAACTAAAGAACAAGTAAAAAATCATAAATCATCTACAACAATATATATTTCTATAAAAAAAATTATAAACATAATAAACCTTAAACAAAAGTCGATCACAAGGATGATATCGCAACCTTCTAAAAAATATGCATGAGAATACGTATGTATATATTATATAAAACCCACCTTTCAAACTTGTAAATAGAGAAGTCGCCCATAGGGATGGCAGTGGATTGGGGTGGGGTGGGGTGGGGGGCAAGGTCTCCACCCCCCACCCCGTCTCAGAAAATTAACCTTCATCCCTGGTCCATCCCCATGGCGGGGGAGACTTTGGACCTCCACACCCACCCCATCCCCGCCCTGCCTCATCCTCGGCCCACCACAGCGATCGCCACATCCCCGCCCCCGCCACATCCCTGTCGGGCTGAAACAGCAGAGGGAAAAGGAAATGCCCAAAGAGAGAGAGAGAGAGAGTCACCCCAAGCAGTGGCTCTGTTCCCGATAGAGCCTGCACACCCGCATGGATCCCGTTAGAAACCAGAAGTAGGGGGTGCGCCATTGATGGCTGGCGTTGGAAGAAGGGGTAATGGTGGCTCTTAGCACCCCCAGCAACCCAAAAATGGGGGTTGCAGAGAAGAGGAGGGAGAGAGGAAGAAGGTTACCTGGCGATAATCGAGGTTCCCGACGGTGGCGCGGGCTCGCAGCAGCGGTTGGCTTCCGACGGTGGTGCAACAACATCGGGCTCGCAGCAGCGATTGGCTTCCGACGGTGGCGCGGCGGTTGAGGAGGCTGTGGTGGTCACAGCGATGGCGCGGCTCTGGCCGATCTATAAACAGGGAAGGATCCGAAAGAAGGAGAAGCTTACACGGGGAGGTAAAAGGGGAAAAAATCGGGTTGCGTGAGAGGGGAGGTGAACAAAAATGGGGAAAGGGGGTTTGCGTTAGGGTTTATCGGGGTTAAGGTGTGCTATCGAGAGAGGGAAGGGCAGGGATGGGGCGGGAGAAAGTGTCAGTCCATCCCCGCCTCCATTACGACACAGGGATGAGTTTTAACCTTCATCCCCGCCTCCATCCCCGGTCCAAATGGGGCGAGGCGGGGCGGGGCCCCGCTTTCCCCCAGTCCACTGCCATCCCTAGTCGACCACAAGGATAATATTGCAACTTCCTCAGAATGCAAAACTCTCAGCAAGGATTCTACAGAGTTCTTTGTAGATACAAACGAGAAGAAAAAAGTCTACAACAAAAACGAGTATATATATGATTCGACAAAATCACAACTATTAAGAAAAATCACACATAATAAAATCCTGCAAATATATAAGTAGCATATTTGTGATTTTATTGATTCCCTTTAAGTGGAGTTTCACACATAAATTTATGAGATTTTAGGATATATGCGAAACATTATGTTATTTGTGATAGGTGTTTCACAAGTATTTTTATACAAATTTTTTTATTATATACGAAAGAGTATGATATTTGTGATTTTGGTGATTTCAGTTTCACCGAGATTTCACAAATAAATTTGTTAAAGTTCATAAAATTTCGCTTAAAAAATCCGCAGTTCTTTATTTAAGTGAATGTTGAACATAGCCGACGGGCGATACAATTTTATCACAAAAATGCTTAAATTCGCAGTTAAGAAGGGTAAAAAGGTCATAATGATGTTAAATATTTGTAATTTTGGACATTGAAATAATATAAAAAATTATAGGGTTTTTAAAGAATCGGGTCAAATTACCCATACAGTGCGGTTATTTTGCGTTTAAACTATTCCACAAGCCGTGAAACCAAGGGTGACTGTCGGTAGACTGGCCATGGCAGAAGAACACGTCTATGCCAACTATTCAGTTTGGGTAAAACTAAGAGAGCTCAAACTCAACCCATTCAGGACACCAACTTAAGGTCATCAGGACAGCAAACACCCAAAAAAATAGGGCATGTAGGCTTCCCTTAGGCCAAACTTGACAAAGCCAGACCTCGAGACCAATGTTGTCAGCATCAATGTGAATCAGTCCGTTGCATCTGAATCAGCCGACTCACATCGAATCAGACGATTCAATCCCGATTCACCTTGAATTGGAGAACCGGCTTCATTTGGGCTGAATCAGGGTTAAAAGTGACTGATTCAGTTCGGTTCCGTTCGAGTCTGAATCAGACTATACTCTATCAGGTTCGAAACGGATATTAACAAAATATCAAACAAATATTAAACCAACTCTCTCTCTCTCTCTCTCTCTCTCTCTCATACAGATATAAATCGCAACTAACAAAGATTCACGATTCTGCTTAGGAAGACGTGTAACCAATACCAACACATAGCTTGCAATCATCACATGATTAACAAAACAACCAGCAAATACAAAATGATTTCAAGGGCATGCTGGTCTTCTAGCAAACAGCCAGACCAAGTCAAGCAAATCTTCACTTCACCACTTTCACTTCATCTTTGTATGTTTCGTTCTCAGTCTCACACACCATCTTGACTTCACCTCGGCCTAGACTTGAGAAAATAAAATAAAATAAAAAGTGTCCTGAATTAGTCAATCTCTAACAAGAGATATGCTGAATGATACAATCAAATTGCCTCTTAGTAGATATGAGTCTCCTACAAGTTTCAGACACTTTGAATTACTCACAAACGCATTTCCAAGAATACTATATGGAAGTTTGTCCCAAGAACACAATTTTTCACCAGTGCACTCAACCAGAAACAGCTTCTGCATAGGAAAGCAGAGGGCAATTGCACAAGTTGGCAAAATTCTTGTGCACACTTGAGCGGTTTGTATCACAGTAAAGAACCATGCTTTTGATTTCTTAACAAGGGAGACTGCATTGACACCTTATACTTTCCCCTCAAGAAGTTGACAAACACTTCCTACCAAGGAACATATAACAAGCATGGACTAAGCTTTATCTATTCGGACCTACACTAGGAGTATCCAATACCTCCATACAGTAGAAACGAAAAAGTCAAAAACACATTCTCAATAAAGAAGGATCTAACACAATTAAACATTCTTCAAGCAAAAACTATGCAAAATTTCATTTATTGAAAGGAAAGAAGAGAGAAAGAGGAGAAACATTACCTCATACATGTATTTGTCTCTGTTATCGAACTGTTACAAGATGCACTCCAAAGTCCAAAAGCAACCAATTCCAAAAAATTCATGATGAAGCTTCAATGCTTTCACTTCCAAAATTCAACTCTTCTTCTTCCAATTCCTTAACTGCAGATATAAGGCTACGAGTGAGCCCATTGAGAAGTAGTCCATTCTTTGTCATCTCCTCTAATAGCTTCTCAGCCGTTTTCCAGTCCAGAGCCTTCGTACAAAGTGACTGGATCAGCTTAGTATATTCATCAGCATTTGGGGAAACCCCAAACTCCTTCATCTCATGCAAAAGCTCAAGTGCCTTGTCAAAATTCTCCATCTTCACATATCCACGAATGAGTGCATGATAAGTAACTGGTGTGAGCTTAGAGTGCCTTTGCTTCGCTTCCAAGAAATACTTGAAAGCTTCATCCATTTGACCATTCCTTACAAATCCGCTTAATATGACAGTGTAAGTATAGACATCCGGTCTCAACCCTCTTGTCTCCATCAATCTCATCATCGCAATCGCCTCTTCAAGTTTCCCGCTCCTAGAAAACCCATTGATAACGGAATTAAACACTGCATTACCAGGTGGAGGACCCATCTCGACCATCTTAAGTAGTAGTTTCTTGGCAGCTTCAAGATCTTTAATCCTACAAAGGCCACGAATGATGGAAGAAAATGGCTTAATTGCATACTTCCTGGAATCCCCAACAAAATCGTTTAACATCTCTTCGCCAAAATGAACTGTTTTGTCATCCCTACACAGATTACCGACCAAGAAATTGACAACAGACTTCGGCAAAGATATGTTCTTCTCTTTCGCCATCAAGTAAACCAAATGTGCATCCTTTGTTCTGCTTCCTTTGCAGAAATGAACGATCAGTTCGCCAGTTTTCTTGCCATCTGGAATCCTGCCTAAGTTGAGCATATCTTCGCAGAGTAGCCATGCATCATCAAACATTGATCGACAGCACATTGCATCGATGGTTAAGTAATAGGTATCTGAATTCCGATCATAACCAAACTCATTGAACTTCTTAAATGCTTCTAATGCAGCCCTACCCTTTCCTAATCTCCTAAAAACTGATATCAATTCATTGAGAGCTTTGACACTTACTGAGCCCTTATCTCTTTCCATGGATTCTTTGATCAAATCCCATAAAGAGTAAGCGTCATACTTCCTAAGATTTGTGCTGACTGCACGAACCAGAAGATCAAAAGCCGTATCTTTCTTTGAGAACTCCACCTTCTTTGAAGCCCAATTGAAGAACACGATATGTTTCTCAGCTAAAACATGGGGTTCTTCTAAAACACGAAGAACGAATTCCTCGCTCAATTCCACATTCATAGCGTCTAGTGCCGATTCGATCGACCCGCCCGAGCTGCTCTGGAGAACGGACAGCACGTTCTGAACTTGTTCTTCATTAATCTCAACTTGGTTTCCGAGGGTTTCTCCAATTGGGATTTGTGTTTCATCCTCAAACGGGTGTTCTATGGACGCCCCAAATGGGTTCTCTAAGTTTCCCTCAGATGGGTTACCTTCGTTTTGGTTTTCTAGGGTCTCCAAATTTTGGTTTTGCTCAAATGACTCTTGCAGGGTTTCTTCAGATAAAAAACTATCATCCCCATCATTTCCTTTCCCCTTTTCATTATCATTGTCGCCGGAATCACTAACAGCCGTAGCAGTAAAGCGTAAATCTTCCGAGCGAAAACTAGGGTTTTTGTTATCGCCATCCACAGGAGAAATGGTATCTTCGGATAATGAATCAATGGGTTGAGTTTCTAGAGAGAGAAACCTAGGATTTTGGATAAGAGGGCAGAGTTGGGTACTGTCGCTAAAGGAATCACGCAGTAAATAAGATGAGACTAGGGTTTCTTGGGGTACCTTTGGAGACCATAGCCTCTTGATGGGAGCCCTCCGCAACGGATGCCTCGTCGTCAACCTCCACATCTCTCTCTCTCTCTCTCTCTCTCTCTCCAGTGACAGGGTTTTTAATTGAACTAGAGGTGTCAACGGGACTGGTTTACCCGGACCCGACCCTAACCAAATCCTATAGGGTCCGGGTATGGTAATAAATAAGAAGACCCGGGTCCAGACTAGAAGGTCCGATTAATACATGATCCAGACTTAACCCAACCCGAGTTTTGATTAAGACCCGCAATTTTTCAATGTAAAAATGATAAAAAAATATGGTTTTACAGGGTATGGTCCGGGTTTGGTTCATGTCGTTCATATCGGGTCCGGGTATGATTTTTCTTATAGTGGACCCAATTAGACCTAGGTCGGGACCCGATACCATACCCAAAAAATTAGTCCAAGTCTGGTTCCACCTGGATCCTAATCAAACCCAATCCGTTGACACCCCTAAATTGAACGTTTGGAGAAAACTCCTTTGCGCATGTCCAAATGGCACTGATGTTTTGAAAATCTCTGCAATATGTGTGAAATTCTACGAATGCCATTATATTTTCAAATCATGCATGTTTTCTGGTTACAAGGCAACTTATCATTTCCTACCTATATCGCATAGACCGGCTATGTAGGGCCTATATCACTAACCTACAGTCCATTACTAACCTACAGTCCATTAATGTGTAGGTTCTAGACTATTTATCTCTCCTACCATTTTAAACCCATTTAAAAAACAGATTTGCAGGTTTTTTGCTTACTTCAAAACTATAAATGTGTTTATGTTAGACCTTTCAAATTTTTTGATGTTGAAGGTTGGAAGGACGGGAAGGTAGGTACAGATTTACAACATACAAATATTATAATTTGAAAATTGAACTTGTGATTTTTGGATCGTGGAACATGTGGATCACATGTTGAGGGTGTTGAACCTTGATTTACACGATGGGAGAGAAGTATGAAGTTTCTCTTGCAGTTAGGGATAAACAATGAGAAACGATCAATCGGCTAATCAGGTAGGTGTGGTTTGGGCTCAGTAAGCGGTTCGTATAAGGTTTTCAGTCCAGAACTAAAAAGACTTTACCCAGTAGTTCTAGGGTGACCTAAAGATGTGTGTAAGGGTTTGATATACATTCTATGGCTCAGAGATATCAGGTTGGGTCGTGAGAGAGGTTGGTGATGTTGAACCTGGCAAACTTTACATTTTTTTGAATTTACAGGACGCAATTTTGGTTTTCAGTGTTCCAAAAGTATGTAGGGACTTGGCTAAGGCTGGGCTTAGGGAGTGTTAGAAGATCTGTAGCAGGTAGGAAAAGTACCTCACGTGATCTGTAGAGCAAATACACAATTCATAACATAGAAATGTTAGCCAGATCGCCAAAAGAGCCAAACTGCACACGTACAAGGTAGGCAGAGCTTGGGCTCTTCGGGAAAGGTGTCTACCAGCCTAGGGAGGCCCTAGCCTTTACATTATTCAGAGAAATGTCATAGAGAAGACATCTAAAGAGAGGGAGAGAAGGGGACGGCAAGAAAGAGAGCCTAGGAAATCAAATCAATATTAATTAATCAATGATCCTTAGATGGGTCTCCAAACCTCTTTATATAGATGAGAGGTCTGGGACAAAATCCACATTCATTTAATAAAATTAAAACCACCTCATAAACCCAAAACACTCTCTAGTTGCCAAAAGAAATATAATTAGGCAACCATAACTAAACTAGACTAGGATACTAGAGTCTCATCTTGTATTGAACTCTTCATAAGCCAAAAGTCTTAAAATTAAAAAATCAGTTAAAGAAAGCTAAAGTGGACTCTACACAATCCCCTTCATCCTCGAAAGAAGAAGAGACATCTATAGAGGTGGAGACGTCACACCCTCTTCCTTCAGTTTGGCGACCCCCTTGTGGGATCTGCTAGGATGACCTTGTTGGCTTTGGTGTGGACACGTGTCCACTAGTATTTTTTCTGATGCGAGAATCATCTCAACAGCCATGTCATCGCTATGGGTCTCACTTAGACTTGGAAAATCCTCTTAAACAATTGAGGTGGCATCTAGATCCTGGAGCAATAGATCTGGTGAGTTCTTTGGATGTAGGACCATAACAACTCTATCACGCTCTGAATCCTTGCCCCTAAGGTCTGAAATTTGGAAACCCCTTTTTCAATTCGAATTTCCATTCCCACATGGTTGAATCTCTTTTGCCATGGTCTTACTCGATAAGATATTTCTGCATCATCCGATCATACTTTCACAGTCTCTTCATCTTCAATATGGCAGTGGGTTGTGGCACACGGTCTTCATCATGGGGCACATCCACGACATTGGAGGCTCGCTATGGAACAATTTGAGGTGAGATATGTGGAAGATGATATAACACCCTCAAATTTTTTTAGCCTTAATTTCTCATAATTAATTCATTTATTTCATATGTCGGTGTCAAGTTTGCCATTTTTGGGTTCTCTAGATCTAGACCCGATCCAAAATCATGTATTTTAGCCTTGTAGAGGAGTTTGGATCGAGTTCGGTTGGATTTTGTTTTGGACCCAATCCAAGGGACATGTTGGTCATTAAGAGAAAGGTATTGGGTTTTTAGGCAAGGGTCATGGTCGTCCTTTATTAAAAAGGTGGTGGTTGTGTGTGTATAGTGTTTTGGTTATTTTAGGCTAGCATAGGGGTGTTTTGGGTATGAGTTGGACTCAGTTGATATTCTTATTGGTTGGGAGGGCATTGTGGGGCTTTTGCATGGATAAGGGACACATGGACTTGCTGGCCCCAAACCCTCTCTCTCCTCTTGCCACTTCACCCCATCCCTATCATTTTACATTTTTCCATTTATCTTTTTCACTCCTCTTCCCTCCTTCCTCTCACCCACAACCCACTCCCTATTACTCTCTCTCCCTTTCCCTTTCAACTCAACCTCACCCCTTGCACTTTCATCCCACCCCAACCAAACCCCTCTCACTCTCTAATTTCTCTCACTCACTCGCGTTCTCCTACTCCCTCAATGCCCTATACCTTCTCTCTCTCCCATCTTTCTCTCCCCCATTTTCTCTTCTTCTTGGCATTGGATGCCACACCTTTCACACGACCTAGTGGAAGGCGTGGGTGTGGAGCTGATTTTGGTGAAGTAGCTGATTTGGTGGAGTGTTAATTTTTGAGCTAGGGATCACGTCTAGGTGTCTGTTTTGGGAGGTCTTTGTATATTATATTGGATTTTTTTTTTTTTTGCATAGAGGTTTGGTCCCAAACTGACTTGCGTAGGAACCTAGCATAAACCATGTACCTAGGTAGATTTTTGGATTTAATGCTCATTTTTGCTTGAAAAAAAATCGATTTGTTGTTATGATTGACTTCTAGCATGGTTATGATTTTTGAAAAATTGATATTTTGCTATGACTGAATCCTAGTCTGATTATGATTTTTGGAAAAAAATTTGATTTGTTGTTATGGCTGAATCCTAGCATGATTATGATTTATGAAAAAACGACTTGCTATTTTGGTTAAATCTTTCATAAATGATGATTTAAGATAAATTTGTTTTTATGTTTCTGCTAAATCCTATTGATGATTTAGGTTAAATTTGTTTTGATGTTTCTGTTCAACCCTATTATGATTGATTATTAGAAAAAAAATATGCTTTTATGTTATGTTGAATCTTAGTCTTCATTAAGCTTAGTCTAGGACCCAAATCCCCAATCTCACACTTTTTTTTGGCCCGCTTATAACCAAAATGTTGCTCGTGCTCCACCATGCTCGTCAATCGTAAAAAGGGCAACCTAAGCCCAAGGTAAGATTTGATTTTCTATTTTCAGTTCATATTTTTATTTTTTTGATGCATTTTTCCTAAGTTTTGATCATTCTAATGATCGTATATTGCTTTTTTTGTGTGTTTTTGAGTTTTGGTGGTTCCCACCAATGAACTCACTTTTTTTATGCAATTGTGTACTAGGTACGAGCTTTCGCAATGTCATTGTTTTGAAAACAAAGAAGAAAAAAGGAACATTACTTGAAGAATGCCCCCCACACTCTTTTAAATTTGGATATGGTTTCAAGACCCATTTCAAAAATATTTCTTTTTAGTGAAAACCCTTGTTTTTGTTTTAAAAAATAATGGGGATCCACATAATGGTGATCACAGTGGGATTATTCAATTAACTTGAAGATCTGAGTTTTTCTGGAAAATTGGTGTTATGATGTCAGGAGTTTTTTTTTTATGATTTTTTGATACTGGATCCAACTCTCATTTTTTTGTATTTTGTTCTGTCAGACCCTCACATAGTTACAGAATCATATCTCTCTGGTTATAAGTTGGTTTTCTACATTCTTAGGCTCGTTAGAAAGCAGACAAGTACAACTACATTTTATATGTATGGTTGTCTTCAGATTTTATCCCTAGAGTCTCTAAAAACATACCTGAACAATAAAGAATAATCATTTTGATGACTATTTTCACTGAAAATACTCACTCTTTGATATGTATCTTAGCATCCCAGTGTTCAAAATTCATGTTTTTTGGCTCCTTAAAAGGTTGAGATTAAGAACTAAGTTTGTCTAGTTTTGAGCTAGAGCCAAAAGTCCCGTTTGGGTTGTTGTTTCTTCGATCTAAAAATTTTGGGGAAACACCCCTCTTTTCAAATTGGGTTTATTTTTCTTTTGGGTTTTGGAGCCACGGTTCCTAAAATCTGTGTCTACATCCTACTCTTATGTGTTGTTTGTATCGCTTAGACCCAAAAATATATTTTGGATAAAATCTATATCTGGACCCAAAATCTGATATGCTTTCCATTTTTTGCATGAATACCCCATTTTGAATACAAAACCATAGTGTTTTTTGTATGATTTTCTTTTTTTTTTAAATAAGAAATCCTAGGTAGCAAGCGTTGCTACTCATTTTTTCCTCTGAAAATGATAGACTTTTTTAAGAAGAAATTCTAGGTAGAAAACGTTCGTATATTCCTTGTTTTGTGTGTTTTCAAGTTTTGGTGGTTCCTACCAATGGACTCACCTTTTTTATACGATTGTGTACGAGGTACAAGCTTTTGCAATGTTGTTGCTTGATGATGCATGAAATACACATCATTCTTATTCAAAATTCATGCATTTTCACATGTTTTAAACGTTTAGAACCCATGTATTGATGTATTTATGTTCAAAGAGGTCTCAATTTGAATTTCACTCGAATCAGAGTTAAAAAGAGGAAAATGTAGCATTTTTAGGGTTTTGGATCGGTTTTTGATGCAGAGTGGAACCAGATCTAACCCAGGAACTTTAATTTGGATCTTGGACTGGATCCAAACCTTAAATATCCCAAACCCACATGATTTAAAGAGTTTTTCAATAGTATTTTCCAAAAAAACCCTATTTCTAACTCGTTTTGGTAGTTAGATGCAATTAACATAGATTTCTAGAATTTAGTTAGAAATAACTTTATAGTTAGGTGGCTTTTAGAATTAGATAGAGTTTAGGGACTATAAAAAATTTAGAAAAAATGGGTAACACGTTTTTTGGAGTTTGGAAAACTGCCCCTCTTTCTCTCTCCTCTCTCTCTCTTCTCGCTCTCCCTCTCTCACACGCCCCTCCCTCTTGTGCGTGTACCTTCTTCCCTTCTTGTTTTCGTATTCTTTTTTGTGCTATTTTCTTTTCCTTTTGTAGGTGTTGTAGATCACGTGGAGTTTAGTCTCGGTGGTGTGTTGTCTACACCTCTTGGCTGGCCGTCTCTTCCCCCATACGACTCTTCTTTTCTTCTTTCGAACCCTCTACAATCAGGCTTCAATGTGGGTGCAGCTGAGCAAGGGAAAAGTGCAGCACATCGAAGGATGTGCTGGGTGTGTGGACCCTCTCCAACTGACCTCTCTACCTCACCCCCTCCCTCGTCGGATCACTCTTGAGGTAGGTCTTCTCTTCCTCCTTTCTTTTAGTGTAGATCGAGTCCACCATTGGTCCATTTTTGTCATATCCAAGCTATTTCTTATTTTTTTATTTTTGACAGCAAAACCATTGTCTGCAATCTATAATTTCAGTAGCCTAAGATCGAGTTTCAGTCTTAAGTTTAGTGTCAATTCGGTTTTTATCTTCGTTTGTGGACAAATTACAAAAATTGGCTAGATCTTGTCTTGCCAATTCTTGTGATTTGTCATATTTTATTTTCTGATGGTGTCCAGCAAATGTCAGTCAGTCAATTGTTTTACAAATTTTAAGATCAAGTTTGAGTCTTAGTTAGGTATTAATTCATTGCAAATTTATATTTGTTTTGTGTCAAAGTGAAAAGATCGGCTAGACAAAGTCTAGCCGGTTTTCTTCTTATTTTATTTGTAGTATTCTGATTTTAGTAGAGATGGTTGTAAGTAGACAGACATACTTTAACCCCTTAGGTCGAGTCTGATCAGATCAAGCCTCTGCGGGTTCAAATAATGTAGTAATTTCTCTTTTAACCGTTGGCTATAGTTAATGTGGTTAGGCGTTAGTCTAGTGTAGGGTAATATAAAGTTAATGATAGATTTTAGTTTTAATTTTCTTAACGTTAAGTCTGATCTTCAACAACATACTAACAATATATTACTACTAAGAACTTAGGTTTTATGTGGTTGTTGTGTAATTAGAGTTAGTAGATTAACTTAGCATAAATCAGTATTTTCAAAATTTTATTTTATGTAGTTTGTGCAAATAATTCTTGGTCACTACTAATTATTTAATTTATTTAGGTTAGATTAAGTTAATGTAGACATAGGTCCACATATGTTAGTGTAATGGATTCAATTAGGTTAGTAGTTCATTCTTAGTTAATTTTTTTAGTAAATGTTCTTTTGCTTAGGGTCATTTTAAAATGTGTGTGAGTGCTATGTAATTTAGTTTAGGTTTTGAATTGTAAGGACCCTTTTCAGACTTGATTTGATTAGCTTAATTAGGTGGGACTATAAAGTAGTGTATTTTATCTTTTTAGTAAGATTTGACCTTTAGTTAGGGTTTTAGGAAAAATCGTATAGTGCATTTTAGGCAGTCTTTGATTTCATTGCCCAACCTTTAGGTAAATTAGTTTTTTTAGTCCTTGTATGATTTTAGTAAATAGTAAAGTCTAATAGGGTGCTTATTTAGTAGGTGTTGACTTTTAATACGTATTTTGGAAAACCGTGTAGATGTTTTAGGTAGTCTTTAGGATTGCTTAATTTATCTTAGGTAAATTTCATACGTGAATTGCTAGGTAACTATTAGCTTTTGAATCTTGTGGTTTAATTTTAGTAAATATGATTTTTTAGTAGGATAGTATAGGAAATTTTTGGTATGTCATAAATGTTAGAAATTTTGGCTTTTTGCTTAGAGTTATTCCAAATCCGTGTGTTATAATTTAAGTAGGTATTCTCATGATTGTGTGTGTTAGCTTTAGGTAAATTAGATTTTTGAATCTTTGTATGATCTTAAGAAATAAGAAAGTCGTGTATGTGGTTAATTAGTTAAGTCATTGATTTTGTTTTTAAGTCTTAGTTTCTTTCCCATAATTCATAGGGTCGATTCTTGTTTTGATTTAACATAATTTTCATAGTTATTGATTCATTGCATATGAGGGGTCTATTTAGGTAAGTGATTTGTTTCATGCATGTCGTAATTAAAATTTTCATTCTGAATTCATAGATTAATTTCCATGTATAATTATTTGGCTAAATTAGGTTAGTATTAATTTGTTTTACAAGCCAATTAAGAGGAAATCTTAGGGTAGACATTTTATATATTTTGTATTCAAAGGCTTTCTTTTCGTGCTTGATTTTATTTTTATTTTTTTTAGTTTTGGTTGATGTAATACTTTATTTTCTTTAGGAAAGTAATTAGGATGTATTGAATCCTAGTGGGGTCCACTATGGGGTGTGAGCCTCTAATTTCAAATCAATTCAAACTCGCCCCATGGAGTCCTAATTAGGGTTAGTTATCTTTAAAAGATTTAAATTAGTGTTAAATATTTTAGTTAAATTTAAATTTTAGGGTATCTACATTCCTTAGTGATTATGTGTTGTAGTATTTATCTTTTGTTGGAATTTATGTGTGTCATTTAGTTCGTTAGAGTTATGGATTAATGTCTAGTCATTAGTGTAAGAGAGTTGAGATAGTAAGTAGTTGTGTCGTGTTAATAATTTTTTTTTAATTCATTAATTCTATGCTCTAGATTAGATTTAAGTTCATGAATTTGCTATTTTCTTAGCAGTAAACATTTAGATCTGAGAATGTCTGCTTTTGCATAAGTTTAATTTCATTAGTGCATGCATTGAATTCTTACATGTTAATAGTGCATTGAATATCAAAACCAGATTTTGCATCAAATTGCACTCATCATTTTATGTGCATTTTTTCTGAGTTTTTATGAATTTTTTGTTCTATTCTCTTTATTGATGTGTTAACTGCTAGCAGACAAAAAATCAGCTCAATTGGAGTTGTTTTGGTCTGATTTTTAAGCGTTTTAAAAAAAATAGATTTTTAAAAATTCTAATTTCGGGACAGGCCTGTCTTAAGAATTTTTTTGAACTTAAAACGTTTATATCCAAAGCTCCCAGATGAATTTTTGAGATTCGTAAAATCTGACAAGTTTTTGAATCTGTTAGGAAGAGAACATCAGAAAAACCATCAAGTTCAGACTCTATTTGGGCATCCAAATAGTCTATTTTCAAAAACTTATCATATTTCAATTTTGCACTACATTGAGGGCAAAAAAGTCATTTTGTTAATTAGTAGATTTTTGATAGTTTTTTCTATTTTTCTGCATAATATTAGTTAGTATATTTGCAGTAGATAGCATAGTTAGATTTCATTTAATTAGTTAGTTTAATTAGAAATTACATTTTAGTTATTTTTGGTCTTTAATTATAATGTAGTTTTAGTAATTAATTTTAGAATTAGTTTTAGTGTAATTTTTAGATTCAATTGTCATAATTGCTTATTAACTTTGTATTTTATTTTGTTTTAGGTTGATAAGTTTATAATAGGTCAAAAGGTGCATTCAGAATGAGAGTGCAAATGCACGTATGGTGAAAAGACAAAAATGCCCCTAGCGATCTGGAAAAGCTTGATCACCTTATTTTAGAATTTGTTTTTACTTAATTTTTATTTTGTACTTTGTTGTAAACATTTATAGTATTAATAAATTAAAAATTTTAGATTTAATTTGAATATTCTCCCATTCCCTGAGGATTCGACATGTACTTGCCACATTCGTGGAAAGTCAGTTTTTATTATTTTGGGTTGACAATTTTTCAAATATTTCATTGAAAAATATCTTTTAAAAATACTATTGCAAAAATATCAACCACTGCTCTAAAAACAAAGAGGTGAAAAGGAACATTACCTTGAAGAATGACCCCCACACTCTCTTAAATTCAGATATGGTTTTCAGACCCATTTTCAAAAATATTTCTTTTTAGTGAAAACCCTTATTTTTGTTTTAAAAAATTATGGGGATCCACAGAATGGTGATCACGGTGGGACTATTCAATTAACTTGAAGATCTGAGTTTTACAGAAAATCCATAAACTCATGTTGCTTTGTTCCGAGATACCTGCTCTGATTGTCTCAACAATAATCGGGTCTTGATCCGATGGTTCCTAAGAAATCTTGAAGATGAAGCTATGTCCTGATTTTCTACTTTGGATATTCATCAAATTATACAGTTTCAGTCTCTCATGAACCTGTTCATTATGTGATTTTGATACAATATAGATGTTCTGTCAATGATTAATCAACTCTATTATGTTAGGAAGAAGAATGATGAGGATGCTCAGGACTTCATTAACCAATAGAGATTGGTATATCATCGCATGAAAGACCCAATCTGGGAGTTTCATGCCATCACCCTCATTATGAACAACTTTAGTCAACCCCTTAAGGGCCTCTTGGCTACTCATAGGTGTGAGATTCCACTTGGATGGAGTTGAACCTCAAAAGAGGTATGTGCGATGGGATTCTAGTCAATGCTAGGTCTGAAAATGAAAGATCCAAAAGGGTTGAGTCACCCAGAAGTTAGGTTAATATGGCTACTTAATCTCAAAGTCTCCTAGGCAAAACCAGTGGCAAGCCCAAAATCCAAGATGGCCTGCTGACAAAGAGTTCATCGAGATCCAGTAGACTCAATCTCAAGTCTTGGATATTTTGCTACAAAATATGGATTTTGAATTGCCTAAAGTATCAAATCCTCTTCAAATGAAAGGAAGAGACCACACCAAATGTTGCAGATACTCATCAAGCTCTTAGCCATGACATACGCATGCATGTTTGATATATTTGTGTGTGTATGCCAATATAGCATACATACAAATGTTTGAGGTAATGCATGCATATGCAAGCATGGTATATGTACGAATATGTGTTAAGATAGGTACATATGAAATTTTGTATATGTATGAATATTTATTTTATGTGAGTAGTACGTATGCAATTATGGCATATGTACGAATAGATGTTTGATGTAAGGCATACATATGCAATTGGCATACATATGAATATAGGTTGTATGCAATTGGCATACATATGAATATATGAAAAGAGCCAAAATGTATGGTGCATATATTGTAATTTTTAAATTATATAGGACTAATTGCATGCTTTTGATGGTAATTATGTATGACAAGATGTGAAGAGATGGGTGAATGTATATATGTGTTTGTTCTGTCATGAATTTAAGGGTATTGAACCCAAATGATCCTTGCGAAGATGAAATTTTGTTGTTCGAATTTGACATTTGCGAATATGGCAAATGGTGGGTGATAAATGTGATGCGTACATATGCGATTATAGCATACATATGAAAAATATGTTTGTGTTCATGTGCTCGGGGTGTATATTTTCATTACACTCAATTTCAAGAGTCGAGTCCTTGTCTGGTCTGCTATCTTCGCAAACTGATTTTTAGGGTAGAATAATATACGCTTGCATTTGTGCTTAAGCGGAGCCCCCCTAGTGATTAATTTGGTTGGAGCATCACCATTGATAAAGCCTCATATTATTGAAAAAATAGAATGAATGATGATATTTATGAGGTACATGTGATTGGAATGGGTTTAAATTAATTGAGTACTGATATACGATATGCACATATGCAATTAAAGCATATGTCCAAAGACTTGTGTTGTGATACGTGCATATGAAATTGAGGCATACATACGAATGCTTGTGTGTTGTGGTATGTGCATGTGCAATTGAGGCATACATGTGATTATTTAGGTGATGTGTGCATTTGTGTACACTTTCAAATGTGGAAATTATGGGTATTCAGTCGAATGATTACTTTGAATGTGATGGTCTAGCTATTCATGTATTTTTTTTGTATTGTACACTTTGAATGCAAAAGCGATCAGTGTTGACCCAAATGGATCCTTCGAATGCGAGATCCTATTACTCATGTTTTATATTTGCAAGTATAGCAAATATGATGTGATGTATAAGATGCATAGTTGAATAGTACGAAACTTACGGTTATTGACCCAAGTGCAACTAATAATGATAAGATGCTAAAGCATGTACATTTACTTGTGAAATGACATGCTTTGAGAAAAAAGTTCTCAAAAGATAAGGAAAGTCACACTGAAGGTGGTCAGTTTAAAGTCTCTTGTCATGGTGACCCATATAGATGGTTAGGTTAACACCCTGTCATAGTGCATTGAATTGCAGTAAGGTTAAAGTCATGTCGTAACTGCAGTATATGAGGTGAGGTTAAAGTCATGCAGTAGTCACACTATGAAATATGGGGTGACATTAGTTTGTACTATTGAGGTCGAGCAAGTGGATCAATCATAAACCTACACAACACCTCCCAGTAGTAAATGAGCGAACGTAGATGGAAGTCGCTCCCGTCAAGTTACGTGTGAACCACCTCTTCTTTTCCTTTCTGTCATTTCTCTTCCCCCTTTCCACGAAGTCTTCCATCTCTCTTTCCTCTTTTCCCTTTCCACAAAACTCTTTCTTTCTCTCCTTACTTGAGTTGTTTGTGAGCCTAGTGGTAGGCTTGAGTGAAAGGATTGTATAATTGTATGCATGAATTGCATGTGAGTGTAAGTGTACACTCAAATGACCTATATGCATATGTATATACATGAGTGCATATATTTATGATTATGTGATTTTTTGTGCGTATAAGAGTATATGTGAGTTGCATGTTTAATTATGCATAGAGGTATGTGCAAGTTGTTTGCCTTTGTGCGCATAACGGATATGCGTACATTGTATGGTTATCCATGCATAATGACATGCATGTCTCATCTTTTCTTACGTAGTTATATCGTAACCCTTGAATGTTTGTGTTGTATGTGTAAGTGTATATTTAATTATGCATAAAGATATAAGTAAATTGTTTGCATATATACGCGTAAAGTTATTCTTACATTATATAGTTGATATATGTATACTGGTGTGTTTAAATATTTGATTATGTATGCAAAATAGTATGCATATAATAGTATACATGATGTGTATGTTTACTTACGCATAGAGGTATGCGTAAGTTGTTTGTATTTGTGCGCATAAAAGGTTTACATACATTATATTGTTATTTTATGCATAATGATATGTGTCTCATATTTCCCTAGGTCATCTAAGGATGATGTAAATGTTATGAAATTATATCATAACTATTGAATTTGTATTGTTTACATAAGTGAGACCTAGTAAGGTTATGAGGAATTATGTTGAGACATGATGTGTTTCACGACTGGACTAAACTCTTTTGCTTTATGTCCATTTGAATTGTCAACTTAAATTTCATTTATAAATGAAATTATGTTGGCTAAATTTGAATTACAATAGTTTGATTCTAAACTTGTGACATGTCCAAGAGAGTTTGGAGATAGTTTTGAAAAGTTTTTCATTGTGCATTTAAAAAAAAATCCAAGTGAGAGTTGACCTCTTGAGTAAGCTACTCACTACATTTCTAAAAGTTCCCTATTGGTCTAAAAAGGAGGAGAGTAAGACAAAGTTTGAAGTCTTGCTTCTCATTGGCCCTCAAGTGAGGTGGCCTCACATGAAAGCCAGTGAGAACACAAGGCTTTTTCTTCTCCCTTTATAAGCCAACACAAAGAATATAGCAGTTTTTTGGCAAATTTTGAACATGAAAAAAAACTCTAGAATGAAAATGGAGAATTGAACATGTGAGTGAGAACAAGATCAACCATGAAGTGTGAAGAACAAACAAGCTGAACCGTGAAGTGTGAAGGACGAACAGGCTGAACCATGAAGTGTGAAGGGTGTTGTCTCATTCAACATTCCCTTCACCTCTTGATGTCAAATCTGGTGACATTTTTCTGGTAGATGTGCGAGCTGGTTATTGAACCAACGTCTAAACCGTGGTAGCTAAACCAAGGTTGCTTGGTGTGGATTGTGAACGACCAGCTTGGTGGTGGTTTGAGTTATTCGTAACTTTAAATGTGATCTTAAATCTATTTTTTTTAGTGTATGAAACTTATTACTTTTCAAATAGGATCATGTATGTGATAATATTATCTCTGTAATTGATGATACATCATCCTAGTTTGAATATGTACCTTGATCATCTGTGGGATTGAGTGTGTTGGTTTCAATATTAGACGTCAAGCCCAAATACCTTGGATTTAGTTGACATTATTCTTATATGGAAAGGAATCGTCAATGTCAATTTTTTGTTTTATACTAAACATGTTTTAGAACTTGTTATTGTTGAAGATGTTCATGTTTTAGAACTTGTTATTGTGGAGGACGTTTTCTATCATAAGCTAAATGCATTATGAACTTGTTACTGCCCATGTTCTGATTGGTACCATAAGTGCACAAATATATTGTATGACATGTGATGATAATGTGTTATAAGGCATGAAAAATATGCATGCATACGAGATTGCTCATGAAAGAGCATGAAAAAAGCAAATTAGGTGCTAAAAGTACACAAAGTTATAAAAAAATATACATGCACACATAACATAAGGCCACCTAAGAGTGAATGCGGGGGTATAAATGCTCGATTGGTTTAAAGGCACCATGGCATTCTAAATGGGTTATCAACATAAATGAGCAAATAAAATATCTAACTACCATGAATTAGTGGTATGATGCTCATGTCGTGAAAGGCAAAAGCTACTCTAGAGGAGTACTTGGGCTATTGAGTCATGGAGTGTTGAATGATATAAGGCATAAATGATAAAATGCAATGAACCCTTGCCTTTAATAAAAACACTTAATAACTCATTTAGACCGGGCTTACCTTAGAGCGGGTAGGTAATATAAAACTCTGATAGACCACGTTAAATTCTTTGTGAAAGCAAGGCATTTCATTTGGTTCCCAGTTCTCGGAGTTAAGGGGCAGACTATCAATGTATCCTAGAGGCAGGTTCATCTCTTCTATAGAAGTTTGAGATACATCATGTTTTTATGCTACTACTGGTGGGATTTTGCTCGGTCAAGGATCACCTATAGTGGGACCGATTCGATAAGGCACTCAGGTTATTAAAATATATGACATAATAAACCTCTAAGTGGGCTCTCTGTCTCGACATCTGGCCCTCGGAGTACTCACATGAATACATACAAGAGAGAAACAAAAGTTTTGCACTTGAGCACATTTATTTTGTATGGAAACTTGTATTGAAAATATGTTCTAATAATGCAAATGCTTAATCATGAATATGTTCATATTTTGAAATATGCTACATGAAGTTAAATGCTATAATTGTCTGTCTAAATGCATCATTGTAAACACCCCAAATTTTCACCTTCATCCAATGCTTATATATTTCATGTGTCACTACAGGTCATTACATGCATCTGACATGCCATTTCATTGCATTGCATGTCACTACATCTCATTTTTGAGATCTAACACTCTTGTTTTCAAAATATTTAATCTAGATTCGGGTTTTAAAACTTTTCTTTCAAAAACAATTTTAAAACTTGGGTTTTTAATCAACATTTTGTCATTTGCCAACCCCTAGGACCTTATATTTGAAATGTTTTTCTCAGAAAACAATCTGGATTCATTTTAAACCCAATTTTCAACTGATTTCAATTCTCAAATGAGACCCATTTAGGTGGTGTCGCTTATGGATTCCTTCATTTATCAAAAATCTCAAAAAATTTAGAGTCCTAGTTGGATCAGGACTCTGTATTTTCATTTGTTTGAATCTTTTTTAACCTTTTTAAAACACCATTCTGATTTTAAACCAGTTATGGTCATATCCCCTGTCCATTTCCTCCATTTTGGCCAAAATCTTAGAGTCCTATTTGGTTCATGACTCTTTTTCCAGAGTCCCAGTCGGATCAGAACTCTCTTTTTACTATCTTTTCTACCTAATTTGGAGAAAACCTTTCAAAATCTTCTGTTTTGGCCAAAATCCTAGAGTCCTAGTTGGATTAAGACTCTTCTTCAAGAATCTCAGTCGGATTAGGACTCTTCTTCAGAGTTTCAGTCAAACTAGGACTCTGTCTTTTGTCACTATTTTTACTTGTTTTCAACCAAATCTTTCAAAATGAGTCAGAAACTCAGAGTTTTAGTCAAAACAGGACTCTGTTTAGAGAGTCCTAGTTGGATCAGGACTCTGATCCTATGTTCATATTTGAAAAAAATCTTTCAAAATTCTTTCCATCTATTAAAATTGTTACACTTTTATCAAAGAATTTCAAAATTCTGAGGTTTTATTCCAAAATCCTGATCAAATCAGGACTCTACCCCAGAGTCTTGATCGAATCAGGACTCTATCCAAAATTGGTTTTCATACTTCATCTTCACTGGTTTTCAAAAGTTTTGCTTAAATTTCATCATTTACTTATTAGAAGACCAAAAATTCTTAGAGTTATGATCAAATCAGGACTCTTTCTCAGAGTCCTAATCAGATTAGGACTCTGAACCAAAACTTCAATTTTATTCTGTTTTTAACTATTTTTCAAAATTCTCTCATTTGTTTCCTCAGAAAATCCAAAAATCTGAGAGTCCTAGTTCAATTAAGACTCTGACCTCAGATTCTCAGTTGAATCAGAACTCTATTTTATTTCAATATTTGCTATTGTTTTCACTGTTTTCACAAGTCCTTTCATCTGTTTTTCAGAAAAATATCAAAAAAATCTAGAGTTTTAGTCCGATCAGGAATCTGTCCCGAAGTCCTAATCTAGTCAGGAGCCTGTTTTAAAGCTTATTTTTACTTTCATTTTCATTTATTTCCGTTTGTTTTCAAAAATTAGGTCATTTTGTAGAGTCTAGTTAATTCAGGACTCTATTTCAGAGTTCTGGTTGAGTTAGGAGTCTAACCTTGACTGTATTTTCTGACTCGTTTCACCATTTTTGATAAAATCTTTCAAAAACTCCTTCATTTGGTTTTTAAAATCCAAAATCTCAGAGTTCTAATTGGTTCAGGACTCTGGCCCAGAGTTCCAGTTTGCTTGGAACTCTATTTTCAAAACTTTGAATTTCAAATGTGATTTTAACCCATTTTCAAAGCTATTTTTAGTCTTTATTTCAAAATTTTAAAACTTTGATGTGGGCCCACTCAGTTGGCGCCACATCGAGAGGAGTTCTGACCCAGGTGGAACTCTATACCATTTCAAACTTTTCAATCTCAAAGTCTACTTTTGAATCTCTTTTGAAAAAACTCTCATTTTCAAGTTCTAAAATCGTTTTTGAAAATTCAAGTGGGGCCCACTCGAGGTGGCGCCACATTTGAAGAAGTCAATATTAGACTAAAGTTAGTCATTGTTCTAGATAGGCTAGGGGTTTAGAGGAGTCAAAATCAATTTTAAAAATCCATTTTATTTAAGTTTTAAACCATTGGTTTTTAAAGGTTATAAATTCAAGTTTTAAAAACCAAATGTGGGTCCATACTAGGTGATGCCACATTTGGACTTTCTAAAGTTTAATTAGGTATTAATTAGAGTCCCACCTAGGCTATAATTCTCCAAAAAATCGTTGCTCTCTTTATTGGATTTATTAGAAAGAGTTCTAAAAAAATAAAACTCCTTAATTAACCCTAATTAAGGAGGTTTTGAAAAACTATAAATAAGAGCTCTTTAGAGGGGCTAGGGAGCTCTTTTTCTCTCAAATTTTTGTGGCTTCTCTCTCCTCTCCAGCACCTCCACCTTTCTCCATTGCAGCTGCAGCCCCAAGGTGAGTTATTTAATATTATTTTATTATTTTTATTAGTTTTTTATGATTTTTCAATAGATTTAACCATGGAAACTCTTGTGTTCATGGATTTAACCATGGATTTCATCCAAGAACCCCAAAATCAATTCAAGAAGATGATCTAACTCTGTTTTGGTGTTTTTCCAGGGATTCTAATCCATTAGAATCGATTGTAACATGGGTTTTCATGTTCTTAACCATTAAAACATGCGATTTACCCGTTAAATGGGTCAAATCCATGCTTTTTAAGGTAAAATCAAATTCCAGCCATGGATTCCCTGTATTTTATTTATTTCTTTGCTTATTTATGTTTATTACATGTTTTTCAGCATAAAAAATAATTTTATTTTACTGTTTTAATATTTTCTTTATTGTTTTCATTGATTAATGCATGCTTTATTAGGTTTTATCAAATTTCTGTCTGTTTTAAGCTTGAATCAGTAAAGAACATGTTATTTCGTATTAAAGTGCTCACTATAAATTTCTGATTTTTTAATATGTGATACATGGATATGTCAGTGAACTACTGTAAAAATTTCGGATGTTTTGGGATTCGGAAACTCTATCAAAAAAATAAAAGATTAAACCATGATTTTCAGTCGTTTAAAATCGACATTGAAATTCATAGATAACTTGAAGTTGTCATATTTCTCTCATCTGATATCTGATTCCCAATCCATAAAGTGCAGTGGATTCCTATTGATGTGAACTATTTACTGTAAAATTTTAATGATTTTTAATTTCTGTTTAATATTTTTCCTCTGTCAGAGAATCAGATTTAAGTTTAAAACTCTTTAGAGTTTACCAAAACCCTAATCTGACTTGTGTTGATCATAGATCTCAGACCGTAGATCTGATTCGTGATCTGTAAAAAAGGAGTTTCATTAATTTTAGGTCTTTTGTTCACTTATGAAATTTCAGAAATCTTTGATTAAGTTTTCTATTTATTTCTGTATTTTCAACCTGAAGTACATGTTTTAACCAATGCTAGATTCTTTAAATTTTAGTCCAGATTGCTGAAAAGGTTTCTCCCTAACCGGAGATGCCTTTTCCGATCTATAGACGAGGAAGTTTCTATTTTTTTGTCTAGTTTACCTCTGTAAAATTTCAGAAATTTCTATGATGATTTAATCCTTGATTCGAGTCTAACATTAAAATTGGTCTGTGAACATAGGTAAAAATAGCTTATTTTAGAGTTTAATGTAATTTTTGAATTAAAATAATGTCAAAAATATATTTTTATGATTCAAACCTGATTTTAGGGTGATAATAAGTGTAGGTGTCGATTTTTAGTAAATTTGGAATTCATTTGATGTTGGAATAGATCAAATTGCAAAACAGGGTCCCTGAAAGATCCAAGAACACTGCCAAAATCATGATATTGGGGATATTTCTTGATTTTCGTGTGAATGTTCATAGTTTTATGGTTTGTTCATGTTTAGAATCATGTTAGGATGTTTCATGTTTGATTTTATGATTATTTCAATCATAAATCTCAAGTTTTTACCAAAAATCTATTTCAGAAAACCCTAATTTCAAGGCCATAGTCTTGCTATCAGAAACAATTTGGTCATTTGACCTAAATTTCGAAATTCTAAACCCTAATTTTTATGTTTTTAATCATTTCATATCATATTTGGTTTAATTTATCCTTATTTGAATTTTAAAAGTTGTATTTTATAAAATATCTTTATGAAAACCCTGATTTCAAGGTCATAGTCTTGCTATTAGAGGTATTTTAGTCATTTTGACCCCGATTTCAAAATTTCAAATTCCATTTTTATATTTATTCCATCTTATTTCATATTTTATTAAGTTTATATAAGGGAATCATATGGAAAATGACTTATATCTAGCAAAATCCAGTAATTTCTAGATATTACTGGATAAATCTAGAAAAGCCAACATATCTTCACTAATTCATTTTTCTAGTTTTGCAGGGACATTGAAGACTTTATTTTATGTATTTAAATTCAATTAGTGATGTAAATTGTTATTAAATTTGGAATAAGAATTTCAATTCCTGCATAGAATAGGATGCATTGCATATAGTTTTAAATTTTGATATATAATTGTTATGCTTGTCATTCATGCACATTATTTACAAATCCACTATGGTCTACACGAATGGCACGTGCACTAGCTCTTATGGAGTTGACAAACTTGGTGGAATTTGTATTTATGGCCATAGTCAGAATACGAATGATACCGAGATTTGTAATCTTCGTATTAGCCACATTCAACCTACACTCTTAGGCCAACTTCAAAATGCACTGCATTTCTCAAAAACACAAAAGAATTTTTTCAATTCCTCAAAATCAAGTTTTTCAAATCCATATTCATTCATTTCATTCATTTGCAAATTCCAATTCTAAGTCAGAGAAATCGATTTTCTCAAAATTTTCTAAGTTTTATCAGAAAGTGATTTTCTCAAAACTCTGAGCTTTCAAGTGATATTTCAAGTATTTTTCAAAGTTCAAATCATGATTTTCCAAGTTACATATTCAATTTCAAAGTTTGAATTCAGAAAATTCAAGTTTTTCCAAAGTTATTTGAAATTCCTTAGAAATCAATTTTTACAAAACATTTGGATCCTTCAGAAATCGATTTTCATTTTCCTCAGAAATACTCTATCACCATGATTCACGATTTTCCAAGTGTTGTCTTTTTCCAAGAATTCTCTAATTATTCTTAATCTTTGAAGCAAACATCATGTTTTCAAACCTGCATTTTCAGAAATTCATAGCACATGCCTGATTCTTTGTGCATTTAGGAAATAGAACATGATTTAGATAAGTTGAGCAAATCTAAGCACACTTTTGATCCTTGGTTCAATTACCCTTGGTAAAGGCGCCAGGAACGGTTGAACTTCATACCGACAGACGAGTCCCATTCTTCGAAATTATTCCGCATTTTAAAACGGAGGCGAGTTATTTTCAAAATCTTTTTTAAATGTCAGTTTGACTTGCAAAACTAAAAATTTTGCGATGATAACAATCATGATTGTTATGTTGCATTGTATATGTTCTGAAAAGATGTATGGATTCATGTATACTTGTCTTTATATATACATGCAAGGTTATTGTGTTCTTACTGAGGCTTGATGAGACCCTTATTTTATAAATATTCAGGTAATGAATGAATTAGATCACAAAATGCTACGAGCGTTGCCAAGAACAAACTATCTAGATCCAAGATTAGTTTTGAATAGAAAGACTTGTCAATTTGTTTTAATAAGTGTCTTACAAACAATTTATTTAATTGATAAATGTTTAAATTGGTTCATGAAATTATATTTTTATTTTATATTTCAGATTCAAATTTTTGAGTTAGAACTGATTCACAATGTCGACCTAAACCCAAGTTCAGTATGGGAATTGGATCATATCTCATGATGAGTTTAAATACATGTAACATACCTAAAATTCTAACAAAAAACAAAATGAATGTTTCCATTATATTTTTGTTTCTTTTAAAAGGGGTTCTAGTCTTTGGTTGTCTATTTCTCGAACTTAGTTCTAGTGGGTTAATATTTACTAGCGCTTACACACAAGTGGGCCTCCTAGTGCTTAGTCCGGTTAGAGCATTGTCATAGATAAGGCGTTGCATAAAAAACCCATGTATTTTTGGGTTAAATTTTTTGGGTGTTGCAGACTTGGTATTAGTACATAGGATAAATTTTTTGGTTCATGGTCGCCCAACATTCCAACATCGCCAAGAAGGATATTCCAGCTTAATAGTTTGATATGTTTGTTGTGTTATTGATTTATAAAAAAATTTGTGTGAAATTAAGAATGTAGAAAAAAATTTGTAGGGACATCACACAACAGATACGACTAGAGGACTTACGAACTTGTAACAATTTTGTTTGAATAGATGGCATGGTTGGCTAGGTGGAACTCATTCATTTATATTTGAAAATTTTGTTAAACAGTTGAGGTTGAACATTGAACCTTGAATCATGCATTAGATATATATAAGCCTATTGGTTATAACTCAATGTGTGTAACTTAATTACTGAACATAAATATAGAGTTAAATGAGCAGAAACTACTTGTTAATTTTGTCCTACTCAACATGACTGAGTTTGATGTCATATTGGGCATGAACTGACTCTTTGAGCATTAGGCTAGTGTCTTATACTGGGAAGAAAATGTTGTTTGATCTCGACCAGGCTTTTCGGAGATTGAGTTAGATTTTATCTCTATAGCATTTTGAAGGATTATAGAGGGTCAAAGGGGCTCAATCTTGTTGTGAAATCTTGGATTTTATGCTAGTGGCAAAGAATATGATTTGGTATTATTGTGATTCTTGAATCTTGTAGTGATCCTGATTTGTGTGCTAAGATTAATGGATTTGTTGCACAATTTTGTTTTGATTTGATTCATATTTTGGTGCTAAGAGGCATTGATGTGGATTGTGAGGGTCCAAAGGGGACTAGATTGGTGCAAGAGCGCACTAGATGCAGGCATAGTATGTTGTCATGCTATTGGTGTTAGAGAGTTTGCCAAGTATGGTAATGGGTTATGATGCATGTTCCATGGATAAGATAGCGCATTCACCAAAAACCTTTCCAAAAGACTCAAGGTCATAAGAGAATTTCTTCCAGCCACACCTAGAACGAGAACCCACGATCTCGGTCACAAAGGGCTCAAACAAAAAAAAGGCAAAAGTGAAAAGCTCATGTGGGTTCTAAAAGAGCAGTCAAGAAAAGGGTCAACCAACGTCGACTCGGTAGGGAGGCCCATCACAAGAGATGACACAAGACTGGCATTTTCATTGCCTTTGCTCAGCCTAGGTTCACAAAGGAAAAGTAATAATTCGAGCTCCTCTTCCTCTCTGTCTAAAAAGGGCTATCATGCTCAAAAAATGGCAATCACAAGTCACGACAGAACCACAATGGTATGGAGAAGAAAAGACATCATGTATGAGTTATCATCCCACGACCCCAAGTAAGCCTCTAAAATCTGAATCATGTAAATTAGTCTTTTGAAAAAAACAAAACAAAAGAATAAAAAAATAAAAAATCTAAAAAAAAGAAAAAAAGTTTAAAATTAAAAAAATGAAATATTCCAAATATATATATAAGAAAATTCTAAAAGATTTTTTATGGTCCAAGTTATCCTCTTCGTTACAGAAGCATGATATTCTTGTTGATGAAACCAAGAAAGCTTTTGTCAGGTTTTTAGAACATTCTTAATAATGCCTTTCTGTCCAAAATCATGTGGGGGAATGCCAAAAGATTCTGAACTTACCCCAAAACCAAGGATAAGGCATTGTAAAGTAATTTTAAAGTTTAAATCTCTTAGACAAGAAAGAACCTTTAGCAGCCAAGTTCGACCTCATACGATGAGACCCAAATGGTCTTGAAATCTCGGTTTACCTCTGAACACTGGCCCGACCTCATTCGGCAAGACTACACAGCGGTCTTTACATCCCAGTTGTCCTGAATGCTAGTCTGACCTCGTTCAGCGAGACCACAAACATTCTTGATGCCCCAATTGTCCTTGAATTGATCCATCCTCGTTTGGTAAGACCCATAACGGTCTTGGCAATCCAGTCCACCTTTACTTTCATAAGTCATAGGAAGAGAGTAGAAGTTTATCAAGATGCAAAGCATAGCATTGATAGATCATTAAAGGTCACAAATTTCCCTCAAAACAGATTCAGCTCTCTTTAGAATGGTCCTTTCTGCAAGTGTATCTCTACACACAAGAGTCTATCATATAGGGCATCTAATTATGAGGAGAAAATAAGGCAACGATACAGTGAGGTCAATGGACTTTAATCTAATAATTTCAGCTAATGAGTCTATAAGAATGAACTATAGGGGCACAAGATTATTATCAATGCATGAATATGGATCTAGTGAAAACCCACCTAGGCAACTAACTCTCCAGGAAAAGGGTTGGGTGTTGAATACTTTTAATGCAAATCTGCTTTATAGGTTGGCCCCCTAAGGAGTTCTTTTTTTTTTCTCAAGGAAAAATATAAAAAAAATGAGAAAAAAATTTATAAAAATAATACTCATATATAGATCTATAGCATGGTGGCAGGCTCTGATCATGAGACTACCTAGGGGCAGACATTGAAATAGAAAAATGTGTACTAGGAGAAAGCAAATACTTACCTCTAGACCGACGATAAGGTTGCAGGCGCTGATCATATGGCTTTTGAAAGCATAAGTTGAATAGCTAGGGGCATTCTTTCTGGACCGAGAATCCATGAGACTCATGATTGCTAAGCCTCAGGTCAAAGGATGGGGATTGAAACATCCATGTGGTATTTGTCAATTTTTTGTACAACAACAGTTATAACGCTAGCATTGGTATGGCTCTTTATGAGACTCTATTCGGAAGGCCCTGCTGATCGCCTATGTATTGAGACGAAGTTGGTGAGCAAACTATGGATTCACCGATGGTGCTACAACATTATACCCAGCAGGTGCAAATGATACGGGATAGGTTGCACATGACTCAAAGTTGGCAGAAGAGCTATGTGAACCATCGACATAAAGAACTCACTTTTGACATGGGAGATTTTGTCTTTGTCAATGTATCTCCTACCAATAGTGTGTTCTGATTTGGGAAAGAAAAAGTTATTCATACTAGCATTGTCACTCTCCTGAAATCCTAACAGGCCCTAACCTAGCCCACTTGGCCTAGTGGACTAGCCTAGTCTAAGCATTCAACGATCCTATTCTGGGACCCAAATCCCCTTGTCTAAACCCTCTTTGGAGCTCGCACCTTGCTGAAGTATCACATGTGCTTTCCCGCATTCGTCAACGTAAAAAGGGCTACATAAGACTGAGCTAAGTTTTGTTTTTTATTTTTGTTCGTATTTTGTTTATTTTGTGCATTTTTCTAAGTTTTGATAGCTCTAACATTTGTATATTGTTTATGTTGTTGTCTTCTTCTCGAGTTTTGGTGGCTCCAGTCACCAAACTTATTTTCTTCAAGGTCTCACATACGAGGTACGAATTTCCGCAACGCCACTGCTCCAAGAACAAAGATCAGAAGTTTCTGCTCATCGAAGGAGGAAAGACACTTTACCTTAAAGAATGGTCTCCACACTCTCTCAAAAGTCTGGATCCCATTTTGGGTCTATTTTAAAGACAAAAATATCTTTTAGTGGAAAATCCCTTGTTTTTGTTTTTAAAATCTTCAAGGAATCCACAAAATGACGATCATGGTGGAACCATTAGTTTAATTTTGAGATCTGAGTTTCTAGAAAATCGATGTTACGAGGTTAGTAGTTTCATTATTTTGTATTTTTCGGATTTGGATCCACCTCTGATCCAAATCTCATTTTTTATTTTTGTCATGTTAGACACTGTCAGATTGATAGTTATATATATTGGTTCATAAATCTATTTTTGACATTCTTAGGATTGTTGGAAAGAAGATGAAAATGAAAACATTTAACATGTTTTACTCGTCTTCAGATTATGTCTCTACAACCTCTGGAAATAGGAACAAACAACAAAAACAATTATTTTGGTGATTGTTTCTCACTGAAAAGACCTGCTCTTTTATTGAAAACTTGCATTTTCTGGCTCGTTAAAAAGTTGAGAGTCTGATATAAGTTTATCTAGTTTTTAGATGGAGCCAAAAACCCGTCTAGGGCTTTTGTTTCTCTTATTCAAAATCAAGCTACAATATTTTCATTGTGCAATAAAACAACCAACCAATCTTCATCGAATCACTATGATTCTAGTGACATTGGAAAGATAACAAACTTCTCTTTCTCTATTGTTTTTTTCTATTTTTCTGAATTCTAAACGTAGTGGCCTAAAAATAGGTAGTATCAGTAAAAATAGGGGTAGCAACACCTGTTCAACACTTGTTTTAGGAGCATTTCTGAGTCACATCTGTCTGTCAGTTTTCAGCGTGCCATACGTCATGGTAAAGATATTTTTATTTTTCATCTTTCCATATTCTATAATTTTTAGAGTAAAAAATCAGTAGCAACGTCTGCTAATGTTTCTTGACTTAGATTTTTTTTGGAAGAACATCCTGCTTTTCGGATCACATTTGTTTTCTTTTTAAGTTTCGGAGCCCCAATTCTTAAAACCCATGTGTGCATCCTGCTTTTGAGTGATTGCTTGTTGTGTTTGAATTTGGGTATACCTTTTAGATAAGGTTTATATCTGGATCTAAAATTTGACCAAACGTTAGAATTTTCTTTCTTGAGTGAACCATTTTGGATACAAAATCATAGCGTTTTCTTATGTGATTTGTTTACTTTTTATTTTTATGAAGAAACCCTAGGTAGATTTGGTGTTTCTTTTCTTGATTTAGTTTTTTGCAAAAATAACTTATAAATCCTTGTTGGAGAATCACACGTCATTTAGTTTCTTTTTTTTTTTTAAATATCAACCTCCAACAAGTTAAGAAAGTCATTTTGATTGTGACATTGCTCACTTTGTGGTTGTTCCCCATATTTATCTTTTTCTCTTAGGAGCTTTTACTGTAGAGCCAATGTTTCCTGTTTAGTTTTTCAAAAACCCCAATCTATCCTATTATTTTGGATCTTCAGATCGTCCCACTAGTACTAGAAGCTATCAACTTGGGTATATCAGTGGTGGACCAACTAGACCGATAACCCCCTCGCAGTACCAGAAACCTTAGTTCAGGTATATTATGAAATGTCTGGTATGAAGAAAAACCCATCTTATTAGAATCTACCTAGAACAAACCTCGTAGATCTATGAAGCTTTCAAGAAGAATTGGATCTCTAGAGCTTTTGAGTGTTGTTTGGTTTGTATGGACTCTTGTTTGAATTAGATCCTAGACTATAGTTCTACAAATGGATCCCATAGATCCTCTAAGAAACCTAATTTTGATTTTGGATCAGAGTTTCCAAAACTCTAACCAACTTGAGTATGTGCCACAAAATTCGTCGAAGAATACAGGGAAGCTACCCAAAGGCATTAGGGAGTTAAGGGCTTTGTTAGCCGGTACTCAATTTCAAAACATGAGAGCGCTCCTTTTTGTGAAGAGATTCACCAATGAACCTATCGAAGAAGATCCAAATTAGCTCAATTCAAAAGAAGAAAAAGAGGATGAGAAAAAACTTTAATATGTTTAAACTGGTCTAGAAGATGAAACAGAAGATGTCCAACACATCGTGTCACACAAAGGCAAATATGTGGCTCAAGAGCCTTCAAGAGGATCCATTTTGAGAGAAGCAATGCTGCCCTGAGGTTGATGACGCAAGAGCTCAAACAAAAGTTTTTAGAGAATGGGGCTAAGTTAAGAGGCAGCTACAAGCAAGTGCATAAGCAAAGAAGCCAGGCTACACCTGTTAGAAAGATCCAATGTCAATGTGCTTGAAATAGTAATCCCCAAAAGTAGAATTGCGTATTTTAATGAATGTGAAGAATGGGTGACGAAGGAAACTAAAGGAAAAAAGAGACCATATGAGATCCATGATTTTGTCCTAGGTTAAGATAGTGAACCTTTGAATCACTCATCTTAAAAAAATTCATCAAGTTCAACAAGATAAAAAATCCCCAAACTCATGTCACCTTATTCATGGACACCTGCTCCTACCGGGTGATGGTGGTGGTCTATTAGATCTCCCAAATTCCCACCACACCATTTCGTTAAACTAGCCTTTTTTGAAAAAATGTGTATATGCACAAGCGGAAATTAACCAGCAACTCCAAATTCTATTCAATAACTTAAAAACAAGAAATAAAATAAATCACGAAAACCTAATTTCAAAACATGAATCAGGTTTAGAGCAAAGCATCAAATTCTGAGGTGGCTTTCCATTTTAGTTGTAGGTCAAGCTTCCAATTTGCACCGTTACGCTTGAGGGTTATATAGTTTGCCATGTGCTTTACATTTTTTACTGAACTACTCTTGGGGGATGCAGATTTTATTTATTTTTTTGCATATAAAGCAAACTTTAGATCGTCTACATTCTTGTTCTGTTGGATGGTATTTAAGGGTTTTTTAGACTAGACTTCAAGAACCCTGACCACAAGGTCTCAGTTCATCTGGTGAGATGGCCAGTGAACGTCACCTGATAGAGATATGACGATGCGAGTTCGAAATCCACGGAGGTCGAAGTATGTTCGATCCATGATCGAGTTTTTTTATTTTCGTTGGCCTAGCCCAAATAAAAAAAAGATAGAAAGATTCAAGAACATTCGTACCGATCATGACCATTTATATATTATATAATTGGAAGTAGAAGGAACTTATCAAGTCGGACCCAATTCCTCCACACCCACAGGGTCGGGTTACTAACACTCGGGACCCAGGGAGTCCCACGTGGCCTTTCATCTCGGACCAATCAGAGCACGCCACGTACACTGGACGGATTCTTCCCCCGAAGAACATTCTTGCGGGCCTGCTTTGGACCCGGGCACCCTATAAAAATGGGCCCTCGGGGCGGGCAGTCGCTCCCGCGGGAGCCGCGCGCCCCCTTCTTCTCTCCGCCTCTCCTCTCCTCGTCTCCCAGGGATCAGAGGCTCTCCGGAAAGCCCTAACGCCGCTCGTGTTCCTTCGCCCAAACGCCGGAGGCCCGATCCCGATCGGGGAAACCTCAATTCCGTTCCGAGGTCTCGCTTTCCTTCTCGCTCTGCTGTCTCCGCTAGATCCCCCCAACCCTCAGAAACCCTGCCTCGCCTCGCTTGTTGGCTCCACATTTCTCCAATTTCGTCCCTTTTCCTCTTGTTTATTTCGTTCGATTCAGACCGGGAGCCTCTCCTTCTTCCTCTTCGTTCTGTCAGCTCGAATCTTTCTTGCTTGTTTCCCCTTGGTAAGTTAACCACGTTTGGAAACTTGTTTTCTCTCGTGAATCCTGATTCTTGTGTTTATTCTCACTCCTAGCATAGCAGAATTCCGGACATATCTTCTCGTTTTGGTTCTCTCGGCTTCAACCTGCGTCTTCTTCCTATCTGGAGGGACAGCCCTCATTCAACAGCTTTGTTTGCGAGGGGTTCGAATTTGTCACCTCGGTATAAAACAAGTTCAGATTCAGATTGCAATATCCTGCTCAACCGGATAGCTTCTTCAGTCGTTCTTTTTTTTTCTCCGTGCCCCTCCTCCTAAACCGGCCCTCTCTTGTTTTCTATTAATGGACAGGTCTTAGTATTGATCATCAAATCGGTTAGATCTCTCTACACGAACCTCAATTTTCTAAAATGTGGATTAAACATCTTTCTTACTCTTGCATATTCAGACTGGTGAATATGTAGATTGCAGTAGCTTTATTTGAAGAGAGTGGTGGGGTTTCCATTTGCAGATCCGGGAATGGAAATCGCTGCACAGTTGAAGAGAGGTATCTCGCGCCAACTTTCAACCGGATCATTGAGGGCTCGAAGCATGAGAGCTTTCAGTTTCAGGCGACAGTCTTCTTTAGATCCGAAGAGGAATGCATTGAAATTCAGCTTTGGACGGCAGTCATCGTTGGACCCGAACAAGCGAAACATAGTTGAGGAGAAGTTGACGGTGCCGGAGAACTTGGATTCAACAATGCAGTTGCTTTTCATGGCTTGTAAAGGAGATGAAAAGGGTGTGGAAGAATTGTTGAATGAAGGGGTGGATGTTAACAGCATTGATTTGGATGGTAGGACGGCCCTTCATATTACTGCCTGTGAAGGTCATGTTAATGTTGTGAAGCTTCTGCTGAGCCGGAGGGCCAATATTGATGCTCGTGATAGGTGGGGTAGTACGGTAAGTAGTGGGATAACTTGTTCCGTTTTAGTTTCCTTTTCTTCCATGTTTTTTTTTTCAAAGCAATCTGAAAGCTTCTACTTCCTTGGTATTTTTGGATCCAAGTTGTGCTAATATATGCATGACCGATAGGCCTATATCAATCTTCCATGTTTTTTGAAGTTAACGTGGTGTTGCGTGCATTATCACCAGGATTCTAGTTTCCAGGAACATTTTTCATATTCTTGTGGGATTTTAATTCACCAAAAACTTTTGTGTTTGATTCGTTAAACCATCATCCATGAGGGGCAATTCCTGTGAAATATACCAGAAATTTTCTTTCGATTGTTTTCTCTTAAATATTAATTTGTTATCTTCGAAAAATTTGAAGAATTTCCATCTTTTCTTTTGTTTAAGCTTTCACATATATTCTTTTGAAGAATATCCATAAAATGAAACAAATTCAACTTCTTGATGGGAAATTTCTTGAGAAAATTTGCTTTTGTGGTGTTAAATTTGGATGTTCTGGACGATAAGATGTTGTCCATTCAATTGGAGAAATCATCCCATGGTTCTTTGTAACAGACAAAATGTTATAAAGGTGGGCATCATGTTTTTTTCATGTTTGGCTGCTGATAGTTTGTCACAGACAATTATATTTGCTGACAGAATCATATGATTCAAGTGTTCTTATGTTTCCATACGCCCCCCAATAATGATGGCATATGTGGTGGCAGGCTGCTATTGATGCTAAATACTATGGAAATGTAGAGATCTACAACATTCTGAAGGCTCGTGGAGCTAAAGTTCCTGTATGTTAGTTTAATATGCTAGGCTTATTTGTACGATGTCTAGTTTTTAAATTCTTCAATAATCATAATGTTTGATTAACTGTGAATTATCAGAAAACCAGAAAAACACCTATGGCAGTATCTAATCCTCATGAGGTTCCAGAGTATGAACTCAATCCAGCAGAGGTTCAGTTTCGGCGGGGAGACGAGATATCAAAGGCATGCCTTGTTATTAGCTTTTATCATTTTGTTTGGTGATTGCTTGCTTGCTTACGATGCATGACATTGGTAAAACCACCATTTTATGTCTATTATAGAGGGAAAATTTGGGCTGAAAGACAATTATTGATGGTGAGCAACCCAAACATTTATTTGCCAAATGTTTTATTCATGTTGTTTGATTCATCAAATGCTGCATGTAAAGTTGTGGCAAAAGTGGTTAGGAAGAGCCTCTGTAAACACCATGCGAATTGTCTGAGAAAAAGTTGAACTATATCCTAGGTAGAAATATGAAGATGCTCTGAACTTGTGTCAATTTGGAGGCTTCCAAAATAAGTTTCTTAAGTTCATTGGGATATTTAGCTCTGTCATGCCAATAATTGAGAATGACATTTTACATGTTTGTTTAGCAAATAGTTGAATCATGTGGATGATGAGGAACTGAAAATTAATGATCACATTTTTTAAGCATTATAAATGTGGTCTAACTTTCTAAGGCCTGCTTTTCAATTGAGTTGCTGATGGCCTTCATGCGATATCCACAACATACCGATGTCCACACAGTGAGCTTATTCTTAGTTTTCTCTTCCTTGAAGAATTAACTGTTGCAATTGTCTGTACTCATTTTTCAGAGCCAACTTGAAAGAACATTTTTGTTATGAAAAGTAATTGAAAATGTTTTTTTTTTCTATTTTTTCTGTAGCTTCTTCCATGAAAGATCATGACTTGTTAAGAAGGTTCCAATGAACCTTTTAACTAACATTTTAGGAATAAACAAAATAGTTCTTCCATACTTGTTTTGTGATTCATTTTCGGAAGCAAGAACGTCATCCATTCTTTGAATGTTAGTGAATGCAAGGTGCCAGGAATAGAACACCTTTATCCATGGGTGCATTTATCTTATTCTTAAGAATTAAACTTGGACTCTACCATGATGCTAAAGAGTAATGGTGAGAGGGTTCACCTTGTCTTAATCCTCCCTATGGCAAGAAGAATTTCAAGTGGCTTCTTGTATTGTTTCAATTAATAAATATTGAGCATTACACTTTAGGGGTATATGATATTATTAAGATTATGCTTCATGTTAGTGGACAGTGTTCACCTGGGGTATGTTTGGCTGCATTCAAACGTGAGTTGGAATCACATGCAAATGAGAGAATGAATCTCATTTGCACAGCTAACCAAACATGTCATTTGAAATCTCACACAGATGAGAGAATGAATCTCATTTGCACAGCCAACAAAACATGATTTGGAATCTCATGCAAATGAGAAATGGAATGTGATTTGAAATCACATTTGAAGCGAATCTCTTGTGATTCCAAATCACATGAGATGCAACCAAACATACCCCACAACTAGATAGGATCATGCTCATGTATTTACAGGACCTGGCTCCCAGAATTTTTTTAGGAGCTTTTTGTGAAAATTTATCTGTTATTTTTTGCCTAAACTTGGAAAATCTTGCTGAAATGGATTCGTGAAATGGAGCAAAGGGGTAATTTATGTAATGAAGCAACAAGTGAACAAATACAATGCCACAAAGTGGCTACAAAGGTGCACACAAGTACAAGAGCCACTAATGGGCCAAATACAAAGAGCCACTAAGGCCTAATCACACAAACTCTCAAAATGGTGCAAGAACACATAAAAAATAAGAGTTAATTCAAATAAGCTTGGCATCAAGCATAATTATTACAAGGGAAAGGAGTGCCTTTAAATAGGCACTCCATGTAGCTGGCCCAACTAGCTGTTGGGCCAGCCCCAACGGCTAGAATTCTAGCCGTTGGGGCTGGTCCAACAGCTAATTGGACCAGCACCCAATGCTGTTCAGCTTTACAAAATAAAAAAGAGAAATAAAGAAACAACTAAAAACATTAGGTCGTCAATCCCTAGTGGACTGAAACCTGTTACAAGATGAATTTACTGAAATACCCCTGAGGGGTATTTCAGTTTACATACATACTAGATACCCCTGAGGGGTATATATATATCCTCAATATATATATATATATATGCTACATATACAATACATTTTAACGCTTTTCACTCTTAAGTGGTTATTTTGAGTAAAATATGGCTTGAAAGATATTACTGTGTATCTCTAGAGTATGAGACTGTGCCTAACCATTTACAAAGTCCAATCATTGATAGAACGATTTCCTTTGTTGGAAAAACATTAAATTCCTTTAATAATATCTGAAATGATGAAAGTGGGATTGGAATTGTGAATAGAGTTTACATTAATTGTGGGAGACTTGAGACTGTAATGAAATAACAAAGGAGTGCACAATACAAAAACCACTGAGGGTAATACAATAACAAAGGTGTGCACAATCACAAGACCACTAAGGGCAATACACATAAGCTACTAAGGGCTAGTACAAGAGCTCACGAGCACACATACAAAAGCCACTAATGGGCACAAGCACAACATAAAATATATTATTTTGTTAACCTTAAAACGCTCAAGGGAAGCATATTACATGATAATGGGCAAGACCCCCATATATACACAAGAGAGGAGAGACAAAAAAGAGAGCACACCATCCGTTAGGCATCCCTAACGGCTAATCTGTTGGACTAGTCTGTTAGTCTAGCCATTAGGGATGCCTAACGGCTAGTTCAAAAATAAAAAATACAAAACATAAATAATTTTATAATATACCATATATGTATATTATACAATATACATGTACCCAATGTATATATACGTATATACTTAATGTATACACATACATATATAATACAAAATACATCAATATTTAATGGAGACTACTTATGCAACATTGGTTTTCCCTTATACAAGTGGGTTAATATAGAACTGCAAATTGTCTCTGGTATGTTTGTGCTTAAAGTTGCCATGTTGGTTGTTTGGTGCTTTTCAATGGAGGTAGCAATGACAATTAGTTATAGCAACAGTAGACCTTTTGTTTGATTTTATATTTTAATTTTGACACTATTTATTCATTCATTTGAATTGAGCAGGGTTCATATCAGGTGGCTAAGTGGAATGGGACCAAAGTTGCTGTAAAAGTACTTGATAAGGATTGCTATTCTGATCCAGATATCATGTATCAGTTTCCTCTGCATCTTATTTTGGAGTGTTTCTTCCTTCTTTTTCATTCTTGAATGTATTTGCTACCCTGACTTTTTGTCTTGTGGGATTATCCTTCTCTTTTCCACAGAACAAACTGAATGTCCCTGTTTAATTATCTTCATAGAATTTTCTGCTTTTAACCCTAATAACAAATTGAATGTGTCTGTTTCATTAGCAACTGGAAAATACTAATCCTATAACATGTGAAGAATATACGCTTCGAACAAGTCCATATTTTTGCTTTTAAGCTGAATACGATTATATGCACCAAAATCGAAAAGGAAAATACAGGAAGAATTGGCAAGTTTTACTGTTTGATTTGAATAGTAATTTGTGTATGATCCTTAGTTTTCATAGGTGCCAGGCGGAGCCTAGGCGGTGAGCCTCTACAAAGGCCTAGGCGGTACCCCAAATAAAAAAAAACAAAAAAAACATAAAAAACATAATAAGAAACATGTATACAACATAAAATCAATCAACGATAAGAAATAGACAAATAATATGTTCTTGAACACTGTAAAACAATTAAATTACATAATCTTAACTTGCTCAAACAAATCAAGAATAAATTAACAATTTAATAAACAAACAATATAACTAACAATGTGAAAAACAATGCACAAAAAATAAAATCATGTATACAAAAAAATTAACAACAATAGACATAATACAAGCAATAGACAAATAATGTCTTCTTCTTCTTCTGCTCAACAATAGACATAATACAAGCAATAAACAAATAATATGTCTTTTTCTTTTTCTTTTTCTTTTTCTTCTCAACAATAGACATAATACAAGCAATGGACAAATAACATATCTTCTCCTCCTCGAAGAAAAAAATAAATAATATGTCTTCAAAAAAAAAAAAGCCTAGGCTCTAAAAAAAACCTAGGCGGTCGCAGCTTAGGTGGCACCTAAGTGGTAATATAGGGTCCGACCGCCTAAACCTGGTCACCCAGGCGGTGGCGCTGCACCTAGGTTGCATAGGCCACACCTTTGACAACTAAGGTATGATCTCAAATTCAAGATCTTAATAAATTTAACCAATAGTTGATAAAAAGAGCAAAAGGAAAATGATAGGCAGCTGCCATAGAAGGCTACAACTTATACTAATCCATTGATAATCATACCATTGGTCCGTGGCCTCCATCCACCTGATCTTCAGATTCTACAGTTATGTGTTAAGTCAGAATCATTACAACATTCTATGTAAATCATATTTTTAGTTCTTTTGTTGGAGATGATATCATGATAGACAGGGAGACCTTCTTGCTATGGAGTCAGACATAAAATTTTTTCAGTCTTTTGATTTTGAGTGATCAGGCTCTACCAATCATTGTGAATTTAGCTATCAGATACTTTCTCATTATATGGACCTCTGTTTTTATAGGCCTGAAAATACATGCTCTGCTTAGATTGTACTTCTCTCTTGCACATGTACATACAGACATAATGCATATATATTGATGCAACTTGTGTTTGATACTCCTTTATATCCTGGTCACAATTCTTCTCGATCTCTTCATTACATCTGTGAATGCAATAGTGGTTTTCCAACCCTATCTTTGATGAGGCACTTGTCTTGTCACCTTGATCTAGTTGGTATTGTGAATTAATGAGCTGACATTCTTCTTATCTTAATGCTCTTCCATGCCTTTTAAACCATATTTTTTATGTACTTTTGATCTGGCAGAAATGCCTTTAGACAGGAGCTGATGTTGCTTGAAAAGGTTCGACATCCTAATGTTGTTCAGTTTGTTGGAGCTGTGACTCAGAATGTACCAATGATGATTGTTTCAGAATACCATCCAAGAGTAAGTTTGATTTCAAGAATCAAGTAGATTGTATTGACTGAACACTTGCAGAACTTCATGTTAGTTATTGTACCAATTACTAGAGCTGTATGTCTTTTTTCAGATGAAGGTCACAAGGAGCAAAAACAATTATTCTTTAGAATATTATTACTTAGGACTCATTATTTAAGTGGGAAGTTGCTGAAGAGTGAAAGAAAACAAATTATTTTCTGGGTTTGCTTCATAGTTGAAATGTATTAATTTTGTTTCTGTTGATAACAAACTTCATTTGCTCATATGTGAGATCTTGTTGCTAATGTACGTTGAATCCTTTTGATGGTTGTCAAGACAATTAGTTGCAACCTTTCACCACCTGGATTTTCGACAAATATATGATTATTGCTTTTCCTAAATGCATAAACTCTGAGATGGTCTGATTATTGCACATCCTAAATGCATAAACTCTGAGACTGTCACAAAGAATTGTGGCAGGATTGGGCCATTAATTTCCCTGTAAGGTGCGGTTCTAACTCATGAAAAGTTAAATGAAAATTAGAAAACTAGCAAGGAGAATAAAATATAAGGCAAAATCTTGGGAAAAAAGAGTTGGTTTATTTTTGATCACTCTATATTTAGGAACATTCCCACTCAATAATAATAATAAGTTAGTTTGCACAAGAATAGAGTAGAATTATTCTGACTAGAGTTAGTTTCATCCATAACTGACACTGGCGTACTAAGGTCTAAATTATAGTTGAAATATAATTAACCTAACATATCCAACAAATTGCAATTGATGAAACTTTTCCTTTTGGCCTTGAAAACTAATTTCTACAGGCATTGTTTCATCACTTGAAATGAAAATGGATAAGCGGAGATTCATTTGGAAATGGTGGTTATTGTCGGTTTGGTGGCTTACATGTGTTCCCTTTATTTTCCTGCAGAAGATGTGAAAGAAGTATATATCTATCTATATATAGTTTGTGTTAAATTGTATATATATATATATAACTGTATATATATATATTTATGTACATATATATTTTATATTCTTTTTATTTTTCTTTCTTTCTTTTTGACTTAGTCAACCTAAGTTGACTAGACCCCAACAGCTAGATTTCTAGGTGCGGCTAGAAATATAGTTGTTGGGAGGTCCCTCTCTCTCTTTCCTTTGTCTCTCTCTCACTCTCTTAACCCTCTCTTCTCTTCCTCTTGTGTATATAAATAGTGGTATTCCCCTCTTGTAAAAGTATGCTTCTTGCATACTTGTGATACTAAAAAAAAATGCTATTTTTATATTGTGAGCCTTCTTGTGTGTACTCCTTTGTGGGTTTATGTGAGTGTGTTCCTTAGAGAACACTTGTATGTTGTTCACTTGATATTGGTGGACATTTTGGTTCATGATTAAAGGCTCTTTGGTTCTTTACATGGTATCAGAGCTTGGTGATAAATCTTGTTGGTCGTGCATGTGCTTGTGTTCCATTTCTTGTCTACTCTACTTTTTTTCTCTCTTCTTTCTATCCTTCTTTTCCTTGTAAAAATGGATGACAAATATGATGTCACCATAATGCCCATCAAACTTATTGATACTAACTATGTTATGTGGGCTTCTATTATGAAGCAATCACATATGGAGAAAGGGTTGTAGAAATTAGTGGATGGATTCGATCCAAAGCTAAAACTAATCTTCACTAAGGTGAAAAATGAAAAATAACTACCTATTTTCGATGAAAATAAGATTAAAGCTATAGTTAGTTGCGAGAAAAAGTGAAAAGAGTGGAGAATGAGACATGCCAAGATTATGTCTTGGCTTTAGCCTTGCTAAATTCAAGCACGCTAACAAGGCTTGAGAATACCTTAAAAATATGTATTCCTTTAAAAATATTGCACATCTGTTCAATATTCAAGATAATGCTCTCACCATGACACAAGGGAACAAAAGTATTAGAGAACATTACAATGACTTGTTCTCCCTATGGAAAGAGTTGGTTCTTCTAGAGCCTAAATAGCATTGTCGCGAAGATATTGAGCTTCACCAAAGGAAAATAGATGTGATTTTTTTTATCAATTCATTAATAGCTTGAAGCCCACATTTGAATCAACCAAATCGGCTGTCCTTCATAGGAAAAAAGTTTCTTCTATTGTAGACACCATTGAGGAATTAAGTATAGAAGAAAACCGTCTAAAGAAACGTATCTCCAAGAATGAAGATGATTTCGTTTTGGTCGTCTTAAGGTAGGGATCCTACTGTTATACTTATAGACCACCTCACTTTGGAAGACAAGGAAATGAATATGACAAAAGAAGTCATTTATCATTGGTGTCATGAACCGGGGCATATTAAATCTATGTGCCTTAAGATAAGAAGAAGGGAGGACAATAACTACATGAAAAAGAAGGCGGCTACGATTGAAACACCTCAAGAGAATAAGGAGACGACTATGGTTGGCAACTTTCAAGACACATCCATGGAAATAGCCAAATCCTTATTTCAATTAGTTGAAGCTCTCCAACTTCTTCTTAGAGGATCATCTTCTTCAATTGGAGCCGTGGTGTCATCTTACTTCAACCCCGATAAAATTCCTTGGCTTCTTGATTCCGGTGCATCTTTTCACATGATCCCAAATCATAATATTTTATCTGAATGTTATAACAACTCAAGTGTGTCAAAAGCTTTTATGATCGATGGTACATCTCTTGAAATCGAAGGAATAAATTTTTTTGAAAAAGATCTTTCAAACTCCAAAAGGTTTCTTATTAAAAAAATTAGATGTATTCTTAAATTAAATTTAAATATTTTATGTCTCTTAAATATCTAATTATGGTTGTAATATCTCTTTCTTTTCAAATGAATATTTGGTGCAGGATCGCCAGTTAGGGAAGCTAATTGGGCAGGCCATAGAAAATGAGATATCTATTATATGATTTTTTTGGAGATACCGAAAGATACTTTTTGTTGTAATGTCTAAACAATGGATTTAAATTTATGGCATAGAATATTAGGACATCAAAATGTATCTAAAATCCAATATTTTTCAAGTTTGAATTTTTTTTGTAATATTAATGATTTTACTTATAAAGACTGTGTTCTTGAAGAAATGAAAAGATTACCATTCAATGATAGAACTTTTATCTAGACCTCTTGAGTTAGTTCTTTCAGATGAGTCCAACACCAATTTTGTCTAAAGGTAGATATGCACATTACGTTATTTTTGTGGATGACTTTACTAGATATACTTGGATTTACTTCCTTAAGCATAAATCTGAAGTTTTTTCTCACTTTCAAAACTTTCATAAGTTGGTTAAAAATAGGTTTGAACATGAAATTTCTATATTTCGTATTGATTCAGTGGAAGAATTTTTGTCAAATGAATTTAAAAATTATCTCAACTTACATGGTATCACACATCAAAGATCTTGTCCACGCACACCACAACAAAACAACTTAGTTGAGAGAAAAATATGCATATTGTTGAAACTTCAAGAACTTTGTTTATTGCTAGCCATATGCCTAAGGTTTTTTTGGGCAGAAGCTGTCTTGACTGTTGTTTATCTTATAAACAGAATACCATTTTCTTCTTTACAAAATATTTCACATGTTGAAAAACTTTTTAAACTCACTTCTGATTATTTCAGATTACGAGTTTTTGGTTGCAAATATTTTATTTTAACCAATAAGAATGACAAATTTGCTCCTATCCCTTGTGCCTTCTTTGGCTATGCCGATAACCAAAAGAGATATAGCTGCTATGATTCTAAGAATGAAAAATTATATATATCAAGAAATGTAACTTTTTTTAGAAAAAAAAATTCTTTGATAAGGATCAACCTAAGGAATTAATTGAGTATTCATTTTTGTTTGATCTTGTTTCAAAACAAGCTATTAATGATTGTGATTGTGAGTATGGTTTTGAGAACGTTATTGAATCAATAGATATTGAATCTCTTGATGAATTGCCTCATGATGAACAAACTTGTATACAATATTTTAGGCAGATAAATCAAAATCTTTCATGTGCACTTGAAATTTTTTCTAACTTTAGTTAAGATGAATTGAAAATTATGAAATCATCTAGAGTATCAAAACCCCCATCAAAATTTGTATCCTATGACTTTTTTTTCAAAATATGAATCATGCATAACCCTAATTCATTCATATTTAGAACCCTCATCTTATGCTCGGGCCAAAGAACACTCCAAATGGGTAAAAAACTATGAGGGTAAAACTAGAAGTTTTGAAAAAGACTCAAACTTGGTATATTCAAAATCTTTCATAGATAAAGAAACCCATAAATTGTAAGTGTGTATACAAGATAAAAACCAAGAGTGATGGGACCCTTGAGAGATATAAAGTTAGGCTAGTTGCCAAAGGATATTCGCAAGGCTAAGACATAGATTATAAAGAAACCTTTGCACCTGTTGCCCACATGACCACAATTATAATCCTTATTGTAGTTGTTTCAATTAAAAATTGGTGTACATATCAAATGGATGTTAAAAATGCATATTGAAATAAAAATCTTATGAAAGTTTATATAGAGGCACACCTAGTATGGACATTCTTCAAGGGAAGGCTCTTCGCCTACAAAAGACATTATATGGGTTAAAACAAGTACCCAAAGCTTGGTATGATAGATTTAGCCAAGTTACGCTTGCTATTGATTTTAGATCTTGTTTGACCGACACCGCTTTGTTTGTTAAAGATTCTGATGCAAGTACTGCCATTTCGCTCTTCTATGTTGATGATATGATAATCACTGGAGGCGACAAACAAGAAGTTCAAAACATAAAAAGATTCTTATAACTAATTTTGAAATGACTGACTTCGGTTTTTTATGATACTTTCTAGGTACAGTGGTAGCTTATTCCTCTAGAGGGTATTTATTATCTTAATCTAAATTTGCTTCTAATATTGTTCTCAGGTATGAAATCACGGATGACAAGAAGGTTGACACTCGAGAAGTGACAAATGTCAAGATGAAAATTGATGATAGGGAGCCTCTAGATGACCCAACCCCTTATCGACAACTTATTGGGGCCCTTTCTTACTTGTCAATTACTAGACCTGATATATCACACGTTGTTCACACAACTAGTTAGTTTTAGCACGCTCCCACATCCGTTCACATGGGAGCTTGTGGATCCCTCTCTAGTTTTGAAAAAAAGAAAAAAGGGTTTTCCACTAAAGGAGTTTTTTTTGTTTAAAATGGACAGGAACACTGGATCTAAACTTTGAGAGGGTGTGGGGATCGTTCATCAAGGTAAAGAGCCTTTCCTTCTCTGATAAGCAGGAATCAATCGAACCAGGAATCCTCGGTCGTTGTTTTGGAGCGGCGACATTGTGTAGATTCGTACCTCGTATGCAAGGCCTAGAAGAAAACGAATTTAGGGGCGGGAGCCACCAAAACTTGTATAAAGACGGAAAGATAATCAACATACAAATGTTAGAATTATCACAAACTTAGACAAACACACAAGGTAAACAAAATACAAACATAATTGAAAAGCCAAATTTCACCTCGGGCTTAGGTAGCCCTTTCTACGGTTGACGAACGCGAAGGAGAACAAGCGTCACTTCGGCTAGGCATAGGCTTCGAAAGAGGGGGTGAGACAAGGGATCTGGGTCCTAGATTAGGCTAGGCTCGATTAACTAGGACTAGGCTAGGTTGGCTAGGCTAGGTCTTGTAGAGAATTTGACAGAATAAGGGTGCTCATATTACAGATAGATGCTAGATAAAGAAGAATAGGGCGGGGGGTGGCTCTCTATTTATAGTTTTTCTGGCAGATCTGGATACGTTTTATGTGTATCCAGGAGCCATCTAGATGAATGACTGCTAGAGGGTTGCCTTTGAATGAAAAGCCTAGATTCATTCAAGGTTTATTGCCTTGGATGGGGATTTTGCTTAAGGAAAGAGAATTTGGGAATGAGTGACCTTCCATTTTCGAGTTTGGAAGGTTGAGAAGGCAAATCCCGTCCCAAAAGTGCGCAGAAGAGGCGGCCGACGACAAGTGGCGCTAACAAAAATTCTAGCCTTAACGACAACTACAGACTCAGGTGGGCCTCGACGACAGTTGGCGGGGTCATGGCGACAACTTATAGTGTTGTCAGGGGGATGACATCATCTTTTCAGAAGGGAAGGTCTTTTAATGACAACTCAAGGATAATGATGACAATTTAAGACGATGGTGACAACAAGGCAAAGATGACGACAATTCGAGGAATTTTTGACGACAAGTCATTAGAGCTAACGACAACCTAACTTGTCGTTAGAGATTGAAAAGTTGTCTTGGCCATAACTTTCGATCCTGATATCGGGTTGACATGATTTTTGGTTTGTTGAAAAGCTGGGAATCTCTTCTTTAACTCTTCTTTTGGTCAAAAGTTTGAAAGAGATTCTTTTGAGGGCGAAAAATTGGATTGAAGGTGCCTTGCTTTGGGGAAAAGATGGAATTTTGGACGAAAAACATCTCGGTCCAAAATTGGGTGTCTATAGAATTGTTTTGCGTATTATTAAATATCTTAAGAATTCTATCTCTGGAGGCCTTTTTATGTCTTCTGCATTTGCATTGGATTTACTTGCATATACTGATGCAGATTTGAGAGGTGATCACAATACTAAGCACTCAACCACATATTTTTATGTTTTCTTAGGTAAATCGTTAATCTAGTAGAGGTACAAAAAGCAATAGAAGGTCTCTCTTTCCTCAAATGAAGTTGAGTATTGAGCTATGAATGCAACCACAATGGAGGTGGTTTGGTTGAGAAGATTGCTGACTGATATGGGAATCCAAATTCTAGGAGCTTTAAAGACGTGCTACGACAATAAGGGTGCTATCTACATTCCCGGTATCCACATTTTTCATGAAAGAACAAATCACATCGAGATGGATTGCCACTATGTGTGAGAGGAATATCTTCAATAGAATTCCAGTTGGCAGATTTCTTCACAAACCTCTCTTTGCTTTTAGGTTTCCTTTTTTTCTAATCCAACTTTCGGTCATTCTACCGTAAGTTTGAGGGGAATTGTTAAAATGTATATATATATATATATATAAAACTGTATGCATATGTATATATATATTTAAATATATATTTTATATTCTTTTTATTTATTTTTCTTTATTTCTTTTGGACTTAGTCAACCTAAGTTGACTAGGCCCCAACGGCTAGAAATCTAGCCGTTGGGCGATCCTTCTCTCTTTCGTTCATCTCTCTCACTCTCTTAACCCTGGCTTCTCTCCCTCTTGTGTATATAAATAGGGATCTGCCCCTCTTATAAAAGTATGCTTCTTGCATACTTGTGATACTCAATAAGATACTATTTTTTGTATTGTGAGCCTTCTTGTGTTTACCCCTTTGTGGGTTTATGTGAGCGTGTTCCTTAGAGAACAATTTTGTGTTGTTCACTTGATATTAGTGGACATTTTGGTTCGTGATTGAAGGCTATTTAGTTCTTTACAGTTTGCTACAGTTGCAAACCTCGCTTTTTTATTTTTTGCTTTTTAAGAATTTAGGGGTAATTTCTCATGGATAATTTACCCTTGTGAAGTATAGCAATAACAAAATTATACACAAAGGGTAAAAAAATGAAGCTGCCCCCATATGAAAATGAATATAATATATCTAACAACTACCTTTTCTTATGTTGGGAAGAAGATACCTACCATCCCCAACGTGATCATGATTTCTTTGAGCCTTGATGTGATTATTCTTTTGTGAGAATGTTGGCGAGCTGAAGGTGGGCATGAGTAATTTGAAATAGCCTATCTTGAACCTTTTCTTTTGTGAAATGGTAATTCATGCCTATATATTTGGTTTTCTCATGACATATTGTATCAGAAGAATTCTGGATTTCCACCTTGTTGTTACAGTACAAGTTAGTAAGTGTTTTCTCTTCTATTTCTAGCTTTGCAAACATTGACTTTAGCTGTAGATCTTCAGAGACCCATGTGTCATGCCTCTGTTTGGCTTCTGCAGTAGACCTAGACACCACTGCTTGCATTTTGCTCTTTTGTGACACTAGGTTCCCTCCAATAAATGTGCAATAGCTTAATGTAGACCTCTTGTCATCTATGTCAACTAGGTACGGGTACAGATGGTACAACATGACAATTTCAAAAAATGAAGATATGGGGATCCGAGTTGGGTCTAGTTTTGAATTTTTTTTAGCTTCTTTGACCAGGTTTGGACAAGTCCAAACCTGATCAGCGAAACTAAGTTATAAAAGGGGAAGGGCGTAGCCCTTTCCCCTTCTCTATCTCTCTCCAGTTTCCCTTTTTTTTCTCTCTCTCTCTCTCAGTTTGTTGCAACGAGACAAAGAAGAAGAAAAAGACGAGGAGAGGAGGTACTCTCTCTCTCTCTCTCGGTTTCTCACCCTCTCTCTCCTTCTGCCGAGGATGATGATGAGGGTTTCGGGAGAGAAGAGAGAGGGAGGGGTGGTGGCTCTTGTTTTCTCACTCTCTGCTTTTGCTGAGGAGGATGAAGGTTTCAGGAGAGCAAAGAGAGAGAGAGAGAGGGAGGGGCGGCGACTATCTGTTTTTCACTATCTATCTCTTCTGCCGAGGATGATGATGAGAGTTTCGGGAGAGCAAAGAAAGAGGCAGGGTGGAGGGACTAAAATGGTCCCACCTTTTTGACCTTATGTAAAAAAAAGCTCAGGTTTGAGTTGGACCAGACTAATGCAGTGCGGGACCCGACCTGTGGCGTACCTGCACTGCATCCAGTACCTGCTCCCATGTCGATGTAGGTCTACACGGGTACACCAACAATTTTGGCGTGTCCCAGTTACATATCTTGTCATTTAAAGAGCCTTCCCAATCATCTTCTGTATACATTTCAACATTAAAATGGTTATGATTCGACAACAACAACAACAACTACGCCTTCATCCCAAAACAATTGGGGTCAGCGATATGAACCAAAAAAGAAAATCATTTTGGGTCTTCCACATGAATCCTTCTCCTCCAATCATTTCTATCCAATGCCATGTCCTCGGTGAGGTTCAAAGCATTCATATCCTTTCCTATCACCTCCATCCATGTCTTCCTAGGCCTACCCCGACCTCTTTTAACTAATATATTTTCCCATTTCTCCATCCTTCTAACTGGAGCATCATTAGGCCTTCGCCGAATATGTCCAAACCACCGTAAACGATTCTCTCTCATCTTATTTTCAATGGGTGCAACGCCGAATATGTCCAAACCTTCCATATATTTTGTCTTACTCTTACTCAACTTAAAACCTCTTGCTTCCAATGTCTGTCTCCATAATTCTAACTTAGCATTAGCCCCAGCTCTAGACTCACCAATCAAAACAATATCATCAGCAAACAACATACACCACGGCACATTTTTTTGAATTGATCTCGTAAGCTCATCCATCACTATAGCAAATAGGAAAGGGCTTAAAGCAGATCCTTGATGTAACCCAACCGTTATAGGAAAATTGGTTGTTACCCCTCCACAAGTGCGGACATTGGTTACTACTCCTTCATACATATCTTTAATTATACTAATGTGCTTAAGAAAAACACCTTTCTTCACAATTGTCCACCAGAGAACGTCCCTAGGTACTCTGTCGTATGCTTTCTCCAAATCAATAAAAACCATATGCAAATCTTTGTTCCTCTCTCTATTTCTCTCAATAAGTTGTCTAATAAGATGTATAGCTTCCATAGTTGATCTTCCAGGCATAAAACCAAATTGATTCTCCGATATCATGACAACCTTCCTCAACCTAGACTCAATCACCCTCCCAAAGTTTCATAGTATGACTCATGAGTTTTATACCACGATAGTTTGTGCAATCTTGTATATCACCTTTATTCTTATATAGAGGCACCAAAGTACTCTTCCTCCACTCATTAGGTATCTATCGTGGTATAAAACTTTGCAAGGATTTTGTTTCAAGTAAGTGTGAAGTGCTGTTGTAATATGCACAAGAGGGGCATGCAAAAAATGACTTACTGCACCGTTGCATATTCTATATCTGGCCTTGTAATGGTTAAATAGAAAAGTTTGCCAACCATACGATATATCTACACTTTTACACCCCAACATACTGGTTTTGTAATGAAATATGCGGAAAAGCAAAGAGTGCACTAGGCACTTACAACATCCACTAATAAACAAACAACAAGGGCTAATACCCAAACCCACAAGAGACAACACAACATAAAAATATAAATGTCTCTTATTGAAAGAGAGAGAGCTCTCAAGAGTGAGAAATACAAGAGGGGTTCACCCCTATTTATACACAAGAGTAGGAGAGGGGAAGGGCCAAGAGGCCTTAAAAGGAGAGCCACATAGGAGGCTCCCCATGTAGTCGTTGGGAGCCCCCAACGGTCACAAATGTGACCGTTGGGGGCCCATCGACTACATGGTGGGGCCCCTTTTGTGTGAGCAAAAAAACAAAAAATAAAAAATATGATTTACAAAAAATAAAGAGAAAAATAAAATAAGAAAAACAAGTACCCCTATCGGGTACTTGTGAAATGACAAAAATACCCCTATCGGGTATTTTATATATATATATATATATATATATATATATGAATTACATGTATTTTAACACCCTCCCTCAAGCTTTACGGGGATATAACCGAAAGCTTGTTAAGAAGAAACAAAAACCGAGGAGCCGCAAGAGCCTTAGTGAAGAAGTCCGCCAACTGGTACTCTGATGTGACGTAAGGTAGTGCTATAGTTCCTCTTAGGTATTCATCACGAACGTAATGGCAGTCCATCTCAATATGCTTAGTACGCTCATGGAAGGTGTGATTGCTTGCAATATAGATTGCGCTTTTGTTGTCGCAACACATCTTCGAAGGAGTAGAGATGACAATGCCCATATCACTGAGGAGGCTTCTTAGCCACACAAGTTCCATGGTTGTAGTGGCCATAGCACGATATTCTGCTTCCGTCGAGGACAAGGATACTTTGTGTTGCTTCTTGCATCTCCACGAAATCATAGAGTCACCTAAGAAAACACAAAATCCGGTAGTTGAGACTCGGTCATTGGGATTTCCTCCCCAATCTGCATCAGTATAAGCAATTAAATCAAGTGACGAGGCAGAAGAAAGAAAAACTCCCTTAGTTATGGTATTTTTGATATATCTGACAATCCTTAAGACTGCACTCATGTGCACGGTTGTAGGTGCATGTTGAAACTGACTGACAGAGTGGACGACATGAGCAATGTCTGGCCGTGTGATGGATAAGTAGGTTAGAGACCCAACAAGTTGCCGGTAGGGAATAGGATCCTCGAGAGGTGTTCCATCTTCCAACCTTAATTTTGCATTGATGACTTCTGGGGTTTCTGTCTTCTTATCATCGGAGATACCAGATTTGGAACAGATGTCAGCAGCAAGTTTCATCTGAGAGAGAATGTACCCTCGAGGAGAGTACGCCACTTCAATTCCTAAAAAATATCTTAAGAAACCAAGGTCAGACATATCAAAATTTTCTTTCAAAACCTTTTTAATATCATTAATGCCTTGCTCATCACTTCCTGTGATGATCATATCATCAACATAAAGTAGTAAAATAACTACTGAAGACCCTGCACTTTTCACAAACAAAGCAGTGTCAGTATAACATGAACGAAAATTCAAACTTGTCATTACATTACTAAATCTATCATGCCAAGCCTTTGGGGTTTGTTTTAAACCATATAATGCCTTTTTAAGTTTGAGAATCTTATTTTTACCAATACATACTCCAGGTGGGGGATCCATGTAAACTTCTTCATTTAATTCGCCATTTAGAAATGCATTCTTAACATCGAGTTGATAGATAGGCCATTTTTTCACTGACGCAATAGCAATAAGAGTCCTAACACTAGTCATTCTAGCAACAGGTGCGAAGGTTTCTTCATAATCTATTCCATATTCCTGAGCATATCCTTTAGCTACTAACCGTGCTTTATAACGTTCTAACGAACCATCGCTCTTGGTTTTAATTTTGAAGACCCATCTACATCCTATTGATTTCTTTCCAGTGAGTAACGAAGTTATTTCCCAAGTTTTTGCTTTTTCAAGGGCACTAAGCTCTAAGTTCATGGCTTCAACCCATTGGGGAATATCTTTGGCCTCATTATAATGTGAGGGTTCATGAAATGAATGCAACGCAATTAGACATGCTCTATATCTTGGAGTTAGGGACTCATAGGAAACAAACCTATTAGGAGGATTGAAGATTCGACTGGATCTCCTTAAAGCGGTTTCTTCTATGTTGGATCCTTGAGAGTATTTTTCTAAGGCGCTCATCTGAGATTGTTGACCACACCTAACATATGTTTGGATTGGTCTATTATTCTCATCTATAACATTATCAAGAGGAATTTCCTCTAGGTCATTCAAAGACACATTAGAGATTTCCTCTTCTTGAGGAGTCTCATCTTCTTGAGATAGAAGATCAAATAAAAAAGTATATTCACTTTCGTCAATATCTTTAGTTTTCACAAAACCATTTTCATTTTCCAAAAATGTTACATCTTTGGATACATAGAGTTTGTTATTTTTCAAGTCAAAACATCTAAAACCCTTTTGATTTTCTCCATAACCCAAGAAAACACATTCAATAGCTTTAGGAGATAATTTGTCCCGTTTATGAGTAAGGACAAAACATTTACATCCAAAGACTCTTAATCTATTGAAGTCGGGTGTTCTTTCAAATAGTTTTTCGTATGGAGATGTATTTTGTAAGGATGAAGATATCATTCTATTTATTAAGTAAGTTGAGGTTAAGGCCGCTTCGGCCCAAAAATTCTTTGGAATTTCTTTGGAAATAAGGAGTGTCCTAGTGGTTTCCATGATGTGTCTATGCTTTCTTTCGGCCAAGCCGTTTTGTTGGGGAGTCCTAGGACACGATCTTTGATGACAAATTCCATTTACTTCTAAATAGTTTTGAAATTCATTTGATAAATATTCTCCACCCGAATCGGATCTAAGAGTAGAGATATTACTTGAAAACTGATTTTTAACTATCATATGAATTTTTTTGAAAAAGTCAAAGACTTCGGATTTTAAATTGAGGAAGTAGATCCATACATACCTAGTGTAGTCATCGATGAAAGTGACGTAATAAGAGTACCCTCCTTTAGACATGACGGGAGAAGGACCCCAAACATCCGAATGGACTAACTCTAAAGGTCTTTTGGACACAAAGGTTCGGTTTGGAAAAGGAGTAGATTTCATTTTGCCAAAAATACAATTCTTGCAAACAAAATGTTTCTCATTACAAAATTTCTTTCCAAATGGAAAGGAGTACATTTTTGAGAAACTTGGATGTCTAAGTCTTTGATGCCAAATATCAATATTTTTATCTTGGACATGGTTACAAAAAGAGTTAGTGGGGAGTTTCAAGTTGCTCATGTAATAGAGATCTCCCCTCCTATGGCCTTGCCCAATCAGCTTCCCGGACCGGAGATCCTGTATAGAGCAATCCTTAGTTGAGAAGGAAATTTTACATTCATGATCACATATTTGAGCAACAGAGAGGAGATTTAAATTAAGTTGAGGTACAACTCTCACGTTTGGCACAAAGAAATCTTTTGAAAAGTTTAAGGTTCCAAAACTTTTTACTTGTAAAGATGTACCATCGACAGTTGAAACATAGGAGTTTTTATAATTATTACATAAATCGGAAAGCTCATTTTCAAGAGGGGTCATATGAAAGGAAGCTTCAGAGTCAAGGATCCAAGACGACATACTTGGAGGAGAGGAGGAAGCTACGGCGACACCCAAAGTTGATGGAATCTTGAGTAGAGTTTGTAGTGCTTCCGATAGTTGAGCAAGAGAAAAAGAGTCCTTTCCTTTGATTGCTTCCTCTTTCTTTTGAGTAGCTTCTTCAACGGAAGCAACCTTATTTTTCGGTGCTTCATTCAACTTAGGGCAATTAGGTCTTATATGACCCGGTTCTTGACAATGATGGCAAATGGCTTTTCTATAATTACCATTATAGTTATTTTGTCTTCTAAAATGTGGAGGTTTGTAAGTTTTCATGTGGTTGCCGGGTTTTGATACGGCCAAGACATCATCTCCTCCTTTAATCATGCCAAGACGGGTTTCTTCTTGGCATATTTCGGCTATGGCATCTTCCAAGGGAAGAGGCTTTGATCTATGTAAGAGGGAGGATCTAACTTGCTCATATTCGGGCCTAAGCCCATGTAAAAATTGGAAAAAGTGTTCTTTTTTCATTTGTTCTCTCCTTAATTCCACATCTATACTAGAAACCCATTTTGGTTCTAGTAAAGATAGCTCCTCTCATAGAGGGCCAAGAGTGCTAAAGTAGTCCCTAACACTCATTTCTCCTTGCTTGATAGTCCGGATTTTTTCTTGAAGAAAGAATTGACGAGCAAGGTCTTTTTGGGTAAACATACCTTTCATGAAGAACCATGCTTCATTTGCCATCCGAAATTTGGCAATGTTAGCGCAAATCTTGAGCTCCACATTGTTCATGAACCAAGCAAGAATCTTGGCATGCTTACTTTCCCAATCTTCTATTTTAGATTGGTGGTCTTCAATGGCCTTCATGCGGGCATCTCCTTCAAGAGCTTTCTCTTGATCACCTTCCATCTTAGTTAGTTGAAGTTGCGGTTCCGGAATAGTGCCCATAACGTATCCCCAAAGCTTTTTCCCCTTGAGGTTGTTTTCCATGGCGGCGGCCCACATCATGTAGTTGGAGCCATTGAGCTTGAAGGAGAGATCAATCTTTTGTTCTCCTTCCATAATAATCACTTACAAGAGGATGAAAGGAAGAGAGATATAACAAGAAAAAAATATAGCTACACAACTAGCTATATTAAGAAGAAGAGCATACACAAGGCTCTGATACCATGTAATGAAATATGCGGAAAAGCAAAGAGTGCACTAGGCACTTACAACATCCACTAATGAACAAACAACAAGGGCTAATACCCAAACCCACAAGAGACAACACAACATAAAAATATAAATGTCTCTTATTGAAAGAGAGAGAGCTCTCAAGAGTGAGAAATACAAGAGGGGTTCACCCCTATTTATACACAAGAGTAGGAGAGGGGAAGGGCCAAGAGGCCTTAAAAGGAGAGCCACATAGGGGGCTCCCCATGTAGTCGTTGGGAGCCCCCAACGGTCACAAATGTGACCGTTGGGGGCCCCATCGACTACATGGTGGGGCCCCTTTTGTGTGAGCAAAAAAACAAAAAACAAAAAATATAATTTACAAAAAATAAAGAGAAAAATAAAATAAGAAAAACAAGTACCCCTATCGGGTACTTGTGAAATGACAAAAATACCCCTATCGGGTATTATATATATATATAAATATATATATATGAATTACATGTATTTTAACAGGTTTCTTCAATAAGTCCAATACATAAATTCTTTGTGGCATGAGTATTACCTATCTTTGTCTAAGGACCTCTATGCACAAAGTAATGTAATGGTGCTAGAACTTTGACGTCAAAGACTTTGTGAAGATGACTTCAATTTTGATATTTCCTTCTCATCATCACGTGTGATCACAAACATATACCATTCATGTAGAGATATTTTGTTTCTGTCACAAACATTTTGCGATCAGTAACAGTCTTTTCTACTCAAATTATGTCATAGTCATATTGAATCTTTCAATCAAGCTCTTTGCAATTGCGTTGGTCCGTATGTAGCCTTTTTTCGCTTGCACAAATTTTCTTTTTCACTTGATAAGCTGAATCTTGGTTGAAAGACATATAAAGGGCATTCTTGGCATCTAATTGAATGAGTGACCCTTCTCTATGGACAGCTAAACTTGTAAGAATTCATATGGAGGTGATTTTGACAATTGATGCAAACGTCTTTTGATAGTTAAATACCATAGGCTTGGCTGTAGCCTTTCACCGCTAATCTTACTTTGTACTTCTCAATAGGGCCATCCACGTTGAATTCTCGAACCCAGAGCTAGCTGGTTCTCCCCGAAATGTTTGGATGTGTACATCCACTTGCAACCACAAGTTTCCTTTCTGTAGGCAAAGAACAAATCTCCCAATTATTATTCTTTTAGAATGCCTCCATCTCAACAAGCATAGCTTTTTTTTGCTTAAGATATTTTATTGCCTCTTCCACATGCTTAGAAATAGGATTTAACTCAGAGTTAACCACAAATGCATTATAGACTTGAGAGAAGAACTGTAAAATACAAGATGACATCGATGATGTGAGGCAATATTTTTTGCCTCTTTTAAGAGAAATATTAAAGTTTAAATCCATGGAAGAAATAGGTGGATCTTCTAGGCTTTCTTTATCAGTGTTGGTGTTATGTCCCAATTCTTGGAGAGACTCATTGACTGATAGTGAGAGAAGTGAGAGTTGGACATCACAACATTTCTTTCCCCTCTTTGTATATGTTAACCAAAAATGCTTTGTACACTTTGGAGAAGAATTGTAAGATACAAAATGACGTAGGGGATGTAAAGCAATACATTTTCCTTTCCTGACAACCATAGGAAAGTCTAAATCTATTGAATAATTAGGTGGATATTCTGGGCTTTCATTGTGAGTGTTGGTGTTGGGATCCAGTTTTTGGTAGACTCGTTGACTATAATGGTAAGAGAACTGAACATCACATCATTTCTTTCCCTTCTTTTATATGTTTTTAGCTTCTTAGAATTTAGTGGTCTCTTCAATGATAACATCACTGGGCATTGATGGATTAGATGGTAAACAAAGTAGTTGGTTCTAGTCCGCCCCCCACCCTTGGTAGATTCTCCCTCACTTGTTTAGTAGAATTTGTCCTCAAAGAATGTGACATTCATCGTCACATAATTATGTTTGGTAATAAGATGATAAAACTTATATCCTTTCTGTGTGGGGGGAATATCCTGGAAATATACACTTGATAGCTTTAGGATTAAATTGATACCTAGGATGAGTAAAAATATGAATATAATAAACACAACAAAAACTCTTGGGATTACTCAAAGCATCTTTGCTTTAGGATCTGTAGCTGTGAGAAGAGATTTACCCTTTAGCCTGTCATTCTACATTCTAATCAAATAGGCTACTGTGAGAAGGGTATCCCCTAGTAGCATTTGAGAGTATTCTTTTCTAAGAGTGATTTTCTAGTAGCTTCAATAAGATGTCTATTTTTTCCTCTTAGCCAGCCCATTTTGCTGGGAGTATGAGGGTATGTTGTTTGAGGTTGAATGCCATGTTTATTAAGGTAATCTCTCTATTGGTGAGACATATTGTCCATCATTATCTCAGCGTAGTACCTTAATGGTTGCATCTTATTGTCTCTTTAACCACTCATGCACAAAACAACTTTACTTTTAGATTTCAAGTAGGCAACAACCATTGTATAATAATCATACTCAAAGATGCAAAATGCTGCAACCTTCAATACAAAATTGAAAACGGACCTTGTACATCAAAATATAAATTTTTAAAAGGCATAAAATTTCTAAAGACTATTTAGAAATGAGATAATATCTATGTCACCTGGACAAAAATTCTTCAAAACTTCATATCTAAATCACCCATGCTTCAAATGGTGTGCAAAAATTCTCAAGAATCATCAATAATCAAGCTTAATCCATTGCGAAAGGACCAAATCCTAACTAGACAAACCTTAAGTTGGTGATTTTGGTGCTAGCTGACATCATTTGATGCCTAATATTGATCTCTTAGCTTGTTCCCAGAGCTGAAATGTGCTTTGGTACCATCTTGAACGTGTAATGGCCTATATCCTGCCAGTGTTACCTCTACTTCCCTGCAAAAAATATGAAAGAAAAAGAATGGTAGAGAGAGAGAGAGAGAGAGAGAGAGAGAGAGAGAGAGAGAGAGAGAGAGAGAGAGAGAGAGAGAGAGATTGCGATGCCCTTTTCATTCATTGCTCTAAACATATGTATTACAAAGAGTATTTATGGTAATGTCTCATGGGCAATTTTACCCTTGTAAAATATAAACAATAACGGAAGCATACAAAAAAGGGCCAAATGAAAAACCCTATACTAATATGAATGTAACAGCTAACGACTACTTTTTTTAACAACCTTGCCTCATGGATTATCTCTACTAGGGCTAGTAAATGAGCCGAATCAACCGAACACGTGTTCGGGCTCGGCTTGTTTAGAATGTAACCTTGTTCGGGCTTGGGCTCAGACTCATTTACTTGAGCCAAACACGAGCCGAGTTCGGGCCCGAGCTAGATGAGCCGATCCCGATCCGTCTCGTTTAAAAAAAAATTACACTGTGTGAATACATTGGGAATTGTGGGATTCGATCAAAGAACCTCAACCTTACCTGCCATACACACTGACCAGTTAGGCAAACACATTTTTTTTGTGACAAATGTTGCATCTATATTTTGTCCTTCTTTTACAAGCTTATATGAGTCGATCTGAGCCGAACACCACGTGTTCAGGCTCGACTCCTCTGTACTTTATGAGCAGCTCGTGGCTTGGATTGGCATCTCTATGACCCGATCATGAATGAGTCTCCAATGAGCCTTACCGAGTCGAGCCATGAGCTTCTTGGTTCGTTTACCAGCCCTACTCACTATTCATTGAAAATTCAAGATGATATCCTCTCATGCGCAAGAGGCCTGGAGTGTACTTATCTTTTTTAGTGTTAATAGAATAAAGTATGTTAATTGACTCCTCTTTCACGAAATCGTTACTGGTGACCCATTGTCACCTTCTCCTCTTTTCCTTGATCATGGTACCATCTTTTTGAGAAAACAAAAAGAAATGTACATCGTACAAATGTGTAGGATATGACACAACATTGGGACATATGAAAAACAAAGTGCTTGGATATTTTTTTGGCTTTCAATTTGATAAATTATTATATTTTGACAAATATGTTTCATTCAACTCTTTAAATTGCATTGTGTGATACATTGCTTTTGATTTCTGCTTTGTATGAGAATTTGAAGTTCTACTTTTGCTTGCCAATGTATTAGACACATGCAATTGGGCCTGGCTAGATGGTAGCTTGCCTAGACATGCCTAGGCATTGCATGGAATATGATGCAGAAAAAATAAAATATGAAATAAAAATAGGGCATAATTAGGTTAGGCCCTTAGCTAGTTTGCCAAGATTGGCAAAGATATTCCCTAGTTGCAGACAACTAGGCAAGCAATCCATGTTTTTGGCCAGTGTGTGGTTGAATTATGTGGTGAACAACAGCATCATGAACTCCAAATTCATTGTTAACTGAGTAATATTTTTGAACATTTTCTTGGTTGAATTTAGGGTGATCTTGGGAGCTACCTGCAAAAGAAGGGGCGCCTACAGACTCCTAAAGCACTGAGATTTGCTCTTGATATAGCCAGGCAAGTCTACATATTGTTAGGAAGTAATTATGTTGTCATCTCATCTTGAAACATGGGACAATGATTGTTAGCTATTATTTATTAAATCCTTTAAAATGTCAAAATATTGTGGAGTGTGAAGTCGGAAATTTATGCTATAGTATATCACTGAAACAATAGAATGTCAATGATGAGGATTCTTCTCCTGAGGTGCATGATTGTGGAGTAAGTAATTGTATTATAGCGCCATTATCACTGATATTATGAATGTTTGGTGATATGTTTACAAGTGTAGATACCTCAATTTGGCCTGTAAAAGCAAGCATATCATGAGGTAACCTTAGCTGTCCTGTCAGATTTCTGAGCTATCCAAGCCCCGCTAAGCTTACTTTTGCCCATACCTTAGGATGAAATTTAACCCAATCTATCCAAAACTTGGAAAAGGTTTATGATGTCAAACTTTTGTAATGCTTGGAGGTGCAATACATGTTTCCAATCTTCTAAGCCCAAAGTTTTGCATTAGTATGATCTGTTTTTCACGTTTTCATCCTACCATTTTAATCAGTCAAAGTCGAAGCTTGTTCATCGGTCTCCTTTGGGAGGACTGCAAAGTGCCAATGTTTGAAAAGTTTGGCTCCTAAAAACTTTGTTAGTCCATCAGAGGAAACTCTAAATATCAACAATTTATCATGATGTTTCATCATTTTTCAGTTGCTCTTATTTGTCTATTTTGAATATTCCCATGTTTTCTTATGAAAAACATGTTGCTTTAACTTCCAAAAATTTGTGATGCCATTGTTATTGTGAACCTACTGAGTAACTATGGCGCTACTAATCGTGGCTGTCATCTTTTGTGGATTTCTAGCTATTTGTTTTTTTCTTAATGAATTTTCTGTTTAGAGTTTCTTCACAAGACTAAATGTTCATAGTTTTGCTTTTTAGGGGAATAAATTATCTTCATGAGTGCAAGCCTGAGCCAATTATTCATTGTAATTTGAAGCCAAAGTAAGACTACCTACCGGGTGCTAAAGTACATTCAATATAAGTACCATTTTTTTTGTCAAGGCTTGGTTTATGCTTATTGTGGTTCTGGCCTTTTACTATTTGGAATTTTGGCAAGGTGCCAGAAATATTATGCTGGACAATGGTGGCCATTTAAAGGTAGCTGGCTTTGGCTTGGTAAAGCTTTCAAAATTATCTGCAGACAAAGCTAAACTAGCAGAACCGGGGTTCCTGACTGATGGTTCAAGTAGGTCCCCTTGTGTGACTTGGATTACATTTGCTTTCTACTGTGGCTACAAAGAGAGCTTTTCCTTCTATAACTTTTTTCTACATTCATATATGGTGACAATTTTCTTTTTAAAGGAACAAATTCTTTATTTGCAATATCAAATTTGAAATAAATTACTAGATTCAAGCCAACACGATTTCTTCTTCCAATACTGCCTGTTTACTTTCTCAGGTCTCCCAATTTGATTGCCTTGTAAAAGTATGATATTATGAGTTCAGTTTCTTTTTATTTGAAGTTCTACTAAGAAAGTTATGTGAAAGAAGGGTGATTTCTTTAAAGAATGGCCTACTTATTTTATTTTGACTGATTGGAAATAGATTGTTTGTATTTCCCATGTGATATGTACTCAGCTGTCAGCTTGTTATCGAAAATGGAATCTAGGAGAATAATTTGATTTCACATATATTTGGATTAGGAGGTTGGATAAGTGCATTTTTATAATGTATTCTTGTTAAAAACTGACAAATGAGGGGTCTTGTCATATACCTCAGTTACCTTTTCCCTGTTCATTAGTCTTATGGGTGGGCTCCCTGATCTACAGTGTAATATATATTGTGAAATATGATTTTTTTCTTACTGTAGATTCCTAGAGTTATTGAAACAAGAATTGCTGGACTCTTGGACAAAGTTCAGGCAGCTTGTGTTTTTGTGTGTGTGTTTGGAGGAAGAGGGGTGGCGGCTAGGTGTACGGAATGGTGGATGTAGTTTTATAGCAAAAATATTGCATTCGGAGAACATGAAAGTCATGATAAAATTGCAATAAATTCCATTTATTTCCATTAATCTTCTAGTTTTTATTTTTCTTTGTTTATAAAAGTACTTTCCTTTATTCTTGATTTTTTTTATGTGAGATTTTCTCTTGCTGAGAAACTTTTCAAAAATTGATTTTTGACTATGGTTTCAACAAACAATGGAATGAAATGGCATTATTCTCCATTTGACTCCTCTTCAAGCATATCACTTCCTGGGCATTGAATTGATGTAACCATGACCAGTAGAAGTGATAACTGTTCTAGTAAAATTCCTGGTCTATTGAGAAATTATCTGTGGTACACAGAAGCACCACGATCAAGTCATGAGGGACTAGTCACATACTGCTAATTTCCTAAACAGGGCTGTGAACAGGTCAGGTGCTCTCGTACTGATCCAGATGTTGCCCTATAGGATCTGGGTTTAGTCATGATGCAAAGGGTTTGATTAGCTAATTGGGTTTGACCCATAAGATCCAAGTGCTATGTGGACCTTGGTCTAATTCATAAAGTTTCAAGCCATACCTGGGTTTGACCCAAGGTTTTAAAACCCGTGACTCGGAACTCGACTCGGCGGGTCAACTCGGTGACTCGGACCGGGTTTTGTTAACTTTTGATTTGAAAAGAAAAACAATATATAATTTGTCTGAAACCATGTTTTTGAGTAAACATAGTCTTCAAATGTCTGTAAGAATATAAAAACAACTGCAAAGAGCTATAGAGGTTTGCTTGAATAATTGAATTTGATATCTATACAAGCACTTTGACTAATTCATGACTTGAATTAGAGGATTTGGTCACCATGAGTTCAATCTGCTACTACCTAAGGTTCCTAAAATGGCCAATCATATATGCTAGCTTGTTTTAAAAGTTTTAATTCCCTCTCTAACAAATCCATAAATGTAAAATAGGGATATATGTGCATATTGAAAGTTTACAGAATGCCCAATATCAACATAAATAAGCAATTTTCTCATGTAGAAAATTATGCAGGAAATATATTAATGGCACAACTATAAAAAGACTACTAATATTTGAATATGTACAATGCGTGTTCACATAACAAATGGATGATGAAACCTAAATGTGACTTCCAATAGGCACAGTTGACCCTCCATATATAGTGAGAATCATTTCTTTAAAATATTTTGCTAGAATAAGTTGATAACACAGGGTGAACAGTAGTTCGAACAACATGGCAATTTTATTCTATGGATTTAAATGCTTTTTTATCTTTAAATGATTTTTATTTTCTTTTTTATACAAAATCTGGGGGTAACCCTTTTTAAAATATATGTACTTATATATTTCGAAATTGTAATTTGAAACTCAAAAAACAAATTTCAAACATCCCAAAACTCGCCCGAGTCAAGCCGAGTCAGGCCGAGTCAAGCCCGAGTCAAGGCCGAGTTTTGGCAAACCGAGTTTGCCTTGCTGGGTTGACTCGCTGGAGGGCCGAGCCGAGTCAGCCGAGTCAACGAGTTGACTTGGCGAGTTTTAAAACACTCGTTTGACCCATGTCCCAATTGAAATCAGTAACTTTAAAATAAAGATTTTACTGGGTTTGGTTCCTTCTATCCGAACCTAGACCTGAAACTGGTCATGCCTGAGGTAGGTCAAGCCAGATCTGGACCTGAACCCAACATCAGTACCTCAAAAATTGGATCTGGATTTCGGCTACATCCAGACCGAGCTCAGTCTGGACTCTGACCTGTTGACTTTCCTAATTGTAGTCAATTTGCAGTTGCATAAAGTGAGGTCTATGCTCAATTAAAATGAATGCTTTGCACTCCAACCTGAATAGATATATAATCATTGATAAAGTGATTTGATCAATAAGACAGAGAGTTAAACTTTAGGAGATGATGGAGTATCATTTCCACTGTCCAATCTCACGGTCCAAAAACATTCATATGAATCAGATTGATAGGAAATATGGTGAAGAAAAGAAATATTTTGTTAGACCCAATTTTCTGGTCAACAACATGCTATTTTTCAAATATCTGGTTTTGTATGACTGTTTAGGATCCTTATGAATCAAACAAGTTTCTGGTTCACATTATGAATATCATTGATTGTTTAACGTCTTAAACAAAATAGATGCAGGTATCCTGACTGATTGGCAGGACCTACTTCTCAATATTGCTTTATTTTCTTAGAGATTTACTATTTGTGACATTTTTTATATTGATTGCTATCTTTTATATTATTTGATGCATTATTGTAGCAAGCTTCTCAGATTGCAGCTGTGTTTTTGTCAAACTTTTTTTTTGTTTCTAGTTATGATTTATGAATAAATTCTTGAGGTGAAATCTTTTCCTGTAAACCTTACAAGAATTTTGGGAACTTGTTTCGTTTCAGAAAGAGAGAAAATGGAAGGTTTTGCAATATATTAACTTGATACCATGATATATAATGTTGCTTATAATTTGGCCGTTTGTCATTGTCTCTATTAAGAGAACGTCATAGCATGTTCTTTTTCTCTTTATATATATGACTTTCTCTGTCTGTGATAGGTCTGTACATTGCGCCAGAGATTTACAAAGGTGAAATCTTTGATAGAAGTGCTGATGCATTCTCATTTGGTCTCATTCTCTATGAGGTTTGTTCAATATGCTCATCTTCCCTGAAAATTTTACTTTTGCTTCTGTTTTATATTTAGACATATATGTAATGAAATGGTGGTCTTTCACAAAAGCACACTAATCTCTCAAAAAAGTGTCTATTAGAGACACTTCAAACAAAACCCATAAAAGGGTATAAATGGAAGAACACAATAAAATAATGAATCTTTATTTATAAAAAAAACATGCTTAAGAAGCAATGAATACAATGTTGAAGGGGATCACCACTATTTATACAAAACGGGAGAGAAAGAGGAGAGCTCACTTTGAGCTCTCTCTTGAGAGTCGTTGGACGGGGTCCAACGGCTATATTTAGACCTATATGTAATGAAATGGTGGTCTTCCACAAAAGCACACTAATCTCTCAAAAGAGTGTCTATTAGAGACACTTCAGACAAAACCCATAAAAGGGTATAAATGAAAAAACACAATAAAATAATGAATCTTTATTTATAAAAAAAACATGCTTAAGAAGCAACAAATACAATGTTGAAGGGGATCACCCCTATTTATACAAAATGGGAGGGAAAGAGGAGAGCTTACTTTGAGCTCTCTCTTGAGAGTCGTTGGACCCTAGTCCAACGGCTATAATCTAGTCAAGTTCCTAATTGGAACTTGACTATTTTATAACTCTAATTCAATCTGAACTAGATATTGAAACCAAAGAATAAAGAAACGAAAAATAATAAAAAGTAAAAAATATATAATAATAATATAATATATTATATTATTATTATATATTTATATGTTATATTTTAACATTCTCCTTCAAACTTACGGTACAATGAGCGAAAGAGGAAGTGAAATTTAGGAGCGGCGAGAGGCTTGATGAAGAAGTCTGCTAATTGGTACTCTAATATAACATATGACAAATCAATGGTTTCATGTAAATATTCCTCTTTGACATAGTGACATTCCATCTCAATATATTTGATGCGCTCATGAAATGTCCGATTGCTTGCAATTAGATCATACTTTTGTTGTCACATCATGTTCTTGAAGCTTGTGTCGCTTCAGTTCCCATATCAGCTAGCAGTCGTCTGAGCCAAATAACTTCCATAGTGATGGTTGCCATGACTCTATATTTAAGCTTCGGTAGAGGAAATAGAGACCTACTGCTTTTTGCACCTCTACGAAATTAATGATTCACCTAAGAAAACACAAAAACCAGTGGTTGAGTGCCTATTATTGGGATCACCTCCCCAGTCAGCCTAAATATAGGAAATTAAATCTAGTGATGATGAAGCAGACAAGAAGAGTCCTCGTGAAAGAGAGGACTTTAAATATCTAATAATACACAAAACTACTTCCATATGCACAGAGGTGGGAGCATGCTGAAACTGACTACCTGTGTGAACAACGTGTACTATATTTGGCCTAGTAATGGAAAGATAGGAAAGTGCTCCGATAAGTTGTATCTAAGGAGTAAGATCATCAATAAGTTCTCCATCATCAATTCTCATTTTAACGTTGACAACTTCTGGAGTGTCCACTTTCTTATCATCTGTAATTTCAGACCTGGAAACAATATCAAAAGTAAATTTAGATTGAGATATCAAATACCCACGAGGGGAATAAGCAACTTTAATTTCTAGAAAATATCTTAATAAACCTAAGTCAGTCATTTCAAAATGAGTTTTAAGAAGAGTTTTGATATTTGCAATTTCTTGTTTGTTGCCTCCGGTGATGATCATATCATCCGCATAGAGAAGTAGGATAATGATGCCTGCATCAGATTTTTTAATAAACAAAGCAGTGTTAGTCAAATAAGATTGAAAATCAATATCAAGCATAACATGACTAAATCTATCGTACTAGGCTTTTGGTGCCTGTTTAAGACCATCAAGAGCTTTTTCTAGACGGAGAGCTTTACCCTTAGGGATACTAATACCAGGCGGGGTTTCCATGTATACTTCTTCAATTAGATTTCCATTTAGAAAATTATTTTTGACATCCATTTGAAATATAAACAATTTTATAATGGAGGCCTAAGATATTAAAGTTCTGACAGTGATCATACGAGCCACATGAGCAAAGGTTTCTTCATAATCGATGCCATACTGTAACGCCCCAAAATCGTGCACTTGAAACCTTTTATGAAAAATGTTGAAAGCTTTGAAATCGATTATTTATCAGAGTTCGAAACTGGAGTTCAGCGGAAAATCATGTTTAAAATAGCAAGTCCCTAGACTTTGGGCGCATTACAACACAAATGCAATCTTTCCCTTACAAACCGATTTGCAACTCAAATATATATTTTATTGAAATGAAAAGAAGAACGTTTTGGTAACACAATTTTAGTAATCTAGAGTTTTAATCAGAAGAGATGTTTTCAAAGAAACTTTATACCACATCTATCAAAATGTCCTCAGGAGCGCAACGTCAGGAAAGGGGTCTCGCCTTGAACACATCACGCCATCATGCCATCGCAAGCTGTATAACCTGTTCACCACCTGCCTATGAAATGGGTCAGTCTCACAACAGACTAGTAGGGGTGCAAAAGACAAGAAAGAACAAAGACTGCAATAAGCAAGATAATCGTTAGATTAAGCAGAAAAAACAAGACTAACAGATCTAACCGAATTTACTGTGGAGTAACTAAAACTCTAGTAAAACAAACAACTACATACTAAACAAACAACTATAGCAATCCAACAGATACTATAGGTGAAGAGTGACTAACTCTATCCAACAGTCAAACAAAGCAACTGCCTAAGACAAGCATTCATAACAATGCTCGCAATACATATAATTACCATTAGATGGTTCAGTCTATCGACAAGTGACTACGTTAATCGTAAGACACAAGCTATTACATCACAAGCAATACATAAGCTACACATGATAAGCAATCATACGATAACAGTTATATCACAATATGTAACAACTAGCATAATGCTAGTATTATAAGCAATTGACTAGTATGAGAAGCTAGTTATTACCTAACAAAAAACTGCGTAAGCAGTTTAACCAACTAGAGTAATGCCTTGAGAGGCATGCATAGCTCAGTGAGTAACATACTGAACTACAAGGTAAACAAGCAAGCAATCAATTCACGTCACAACACACATATCTTATAATCATGTGTGTAAGTTATATCTTGTCTTATTATGAGTCCGCCATTGTGGGTACACATAAGGCAAAACGTAGAAACAACCAGAATCGATTCGGGGGTCCATTATGCTATGTATCTTATTATACCCCGAATGACTGACTGAGTCCGCTCCTAAGGGGACGGCTAGTGACTAAGCGAGTAATTCTCCAAAGGCAAACAAAGGCCCCATGGATGCGCATTCGAACTTCTGCAGAAGTGACCTGAAGTATTTTCCCTAACCTTCGATGACTGGGGAAGCCAGACCTTTGCCCGTAATAGTCATTAATAGCCTGTCCATCGGAGTTTTGTACCATCCATCCTCTCTCTTGATGAACCGTCCCGAACGAGCACGGCAGGGGGTTTCTTAACCGCCGTCCCATTCTACATGCTCTGGTCTTTCGACCCAGTCGAGTATCTTGCCTCTGAAGGCGCATAATTATCATTATGTGAATTACACGTGCCACTGCGCGTTCGAGGCAACCACACACCTCTCATTCTACTCACCGCAGTACGCAACGTACCTGTTCAAAAGTACAACCATGATGAGAGGGGTCAACCCATAGTGAGGGTAGAAACATCACTCTTGTGATTTCAAACACATGCCATTGCATGTTCGAGGTAGACATAGACCTCTCATCCTACTCATCGTAGTATGCAACGTACATGTTCAAAAGTACAACTACAATGAGAGGGGCATGGATCTCTCAGAAGCAATCCATCGACAATAATCTCGCGAAAGAAGTGCGCCAACTATCTTGGTTGGACCAGAAGGCCTAGAAACTAGGTCTCGCATCAGAGTTGATGTAACGTCGATCTAGTGATGGCGCAAGTACCTTGGTGGGATTCTCGCCCTACTCGCGCACAAGCTCCTAAACAGGGTTATCCGAGTCATATCGGATAAGCGAATTGAAGTTGTAGAATACTTCTCCCAAATGCATCGATTTGGGAGATCCAGCCGCTATCTCGTGAAAGGCTTTCGAAATCTGCTTTGCAAAACTATACGTTTCGAAAATAGGTTGGTGCTTAAAAAGTCATTCTTTGGAGAACCAAAGTGCATAAGTGTGCATCGTGTCTTTTAAGACAAATAAGCGAAATAGTATACACTATACACTCGAAGCTGCACTTAGGGAGTGCAAGCTGACAAGGGGCAAACCCGTGCACATACTAATACAATAGCAAATCGAGGGGCAAAACTCGATGTGCAATGCTGCACCGCGAGGGTAAAACACACAAGCCACACACGAGGTATGAAATCATACATCGACCATCGAAACACACAAGCAGACAACTGCGTAAGCAACTCACTAGGTATGAGATCCTATACTGACTAAGCAATTGTAAAGGACGACTCACGAGGCATGAGGTTGTACCTCGATTAAACGATAAGCAAGTAAAGGAGTATACGATGGAGATAAGAATACATGCATGAAGTGCAGCAACAAAGTAAGGGCGAACAACACATACAAAAGTAAGTGCGACAACCAACATCACAGCAATAGGAAAGTAAAGTACGAAGAGTAAAGCAAGTAGTAAGACCATGACGCATAAAACACGAGGCAACAAAGGTAAATGTAGGTAGTAAAGTGCGATAACGTAAAGGAGGACCAGGATTGCATCCTGAAGTAAAAAAACATACAAATGCCATGGCGCAAAGCGCGAGGCAACAGGAAGGTAGAGTACGAAAAAGTAAAGAGGACAATGATCGCGAAACCGCGTCCTTGAGTTGAAATGACATGAAATATAAAGACAAGAATTAAAAGCCTTGGCACATATAACGCGGCGGCAACAACAAAGTGCAAGAAAGTAAAGAGGACAAGGATCGCGAAACTGCGTCCTTGAATGTAAACATATACGTATATATATTATACGTATACATATATCATCATCTTTTAGTTATCTTTTCTTATTTTAGCATTTATCCGTTCATTGTCTTTTTACGCAAGAATCCCCTACCTTGAGGGGTTGCAGGTCCTCATACGCCAACGACGTAGGTAAGCGCAAGCTCGGGCCATGAAGGCGAGCTGGATCCACCGTTCAACCTGCGATGCTTAGAACATTAATAATATATCGAGTATAAACGAGAAGCGGGTCCGGTAAGACCTGCAGTGGTACCGGACCCCAAACACGAGGGTAGGCAGGGAACTCAGCTCCCTGCAGAGGAGCAACAGAGGCAGCAAGGCCTCCCGCATGTTGCAGTGCCAGAGGCAGGGGCCTCAGCCTTGCTGACAAAAAGCAGAGGCAGGGAGCAGGGGCTCCCTGCCTGCCAGAACAGAGAAAGGCAGGGGAGGGAGCAGAGGCTCCCTGCCACAACAAGACAGGGGGAACCCTATCGGAACACGAAACAAGACAGGGGGCACAACCCTTCTGCGTCTGCCCCTGTCGACAGCAAAAACAAGGCAAGGGGCAAAGCCCCTTGCCGAAGAACAAACGAGGTGCAGGGGGCTTTGCCCCCTGCTCGAAAACATAAAGAGGGCAGGGGGGCTTCACCCCCTGCCGGGAAACAAAAGGAGGCAGGGGGAGCTTCGCTCCCTACCGACAAAACGCAGGAGGCAGGGGGGCAGAACCCCCTGCCGAGAAGCAATAGGAGAGCAGGGGGCGAAGCCCCCTGCTAAAGAAAAAAAGCAAAGGCAGGGGGGGAGGCGAAGTCCCCTGTCGAGAAACAAAATGAACGCTGGGGGGCCTCGCCCCCTGTCGAGAAACATAAGAAGGCAGGCCGAAGACAAAACGATGGCAGGGGGCGAATCCCCCTACCGAAGTCAAAACAAGGCTGGGGGCCCTGCCCCCTGCCGAGAAACACCAGAAGGGGGGGGGGGGGACAGGGCTCGATCGGACCCTGCCGACACACCCAGAAAGCCCAAGGTGGTGGTAGGGGCTCGGTCTCTACCGACCCACCGGGACACAAGGGGGGGGGGGGAAGGAGGGGAGGTGCTCAACACCTCCCTGTAATGAAGTGCCAAATGAAAAGGGGGAAAGTCTTCAAGCGAAAGCACAGAAGCACGCACATACACAAGAGGCCACAAAGGGGGCAAAATACACCACAAAAGTGGTCAAGCACAAAAAGAGGTAAAAAATATTCTTCACTTCATAGAATGCTTCACAAGAAGCTTAGGAAATACATGGGGCTGTGCCCCTTATTTATACACAGCAAGGGACCCAAGGAGGGGCTCCCATAGAGTCGTTGGAGCCCCTCAAACGGTCATATTTATGACCGTTGGAGGGGTCCAACGACTCTATGTGGACCCCTCTCAAATGATTAAAAAGAAAAAGTAAAAAATAAAAAAGGAAAAAGAATAAAGGAAAAAGAAAGAAAAGAAAAAAGCATATCAATGACATGCGTGTGCAGGTGAAATGACAGAAATACCCCTGTCGGGTTTTACAATATATATATATATATATTTATATATATAGATAGACACGTAGACATATATATAGCATATATATGTATATGTGTCGTAATCTCTCTCTCTCTCTATATATATATATAAATATACATCATATTTTAACACCCCCCCTCAAACACATGGTGAAATCACCGAGAGTTTGCTAAGGAGGAAGTAGAAGCGAGGCGAAGGCAAGGCTTTGGTGAAGAAGTCCGCCAACTGATATTCGGTAGGAACATATGGGAGTTGAATGGTGCCGCGTAGGAACTCATCTCGAACAAAATGACAGTCCATCTCAATATGCTTTGTTCGTTCATGAAAAGTGTGATTGCTAGCAATATAGATGGAGCTCTTGTTGTCACAACACAACTTTGAAGGAGTTGAGAATGAGACACCCATATCTTTAAGTAAGCTTCTTAACCATATAATCTCAGTTGTGGTAGTGGCCATCACACGATATTCTGCTTCGGTAGACGAGAGAGAAACTTTACGCTGCTTCTTACACCTCCAGGAGATAAGCGACTCCCCAAGAAACACACAATAACCTGTGGTAGAAATACGATCATCGGGGTTACCCCCCAATCAGAGTCAGTATACGCAAGTAAAGTAAGAGGTGAAGAAGAGGAGAAGAATACTCCCTTAGTTATGAATTTTTTTAAGTATCTGATAATCCTCATTACTACTGCCATGTGAGTAGTGGTAGGAGCAGTCTGAAATTGGCTTGCACTATGAACTGCATGTGAAATGTCAGGCCTGGTGATAGATAAATATGTTAAGGATCCAATTAATTGACGATAAGGCGTGGGGTCTGCTAAAGGAGTGCCATCATTGGCTCTCATCTTGGCATTGATCACTTCTGGAGTCTCCACCCTTTTGTCATCTGTCAACCCAGACTTAGCAATAATGTCAGAGGCAAGCTTCATTTGAGATAGGACATACCCCTTGGGGGAGTATGCAACTTCAATTCCTAAGAAATACCTTAGAAAACCCAGATCAGACATATCAAAATTTTTCTTAAGAATATTTTTAATAAGATCAATACCTTTCTTATCATTACCTGTGATAATCATGTCATCAATATATAATAACAAAATTGTTATGTATTCATTAGAAGATTTAACAAATAAAGCAGTATCTGTGTAACATGAGGAGAAACCATTATCAAGAACTACTTTGCTAAAAAGATCATACCAAGCTTTTGGTGCTTGTTTTAAACCATAGAGAGCTTTGTTTAATTTTAGAATATTACCTTTCCCAATTTCAAGACCCGGCGGAGGGTCCATAAGAACTTCTTCACATAGAGTTCCATTTAAAAACGCATTTTTAACATCAAGTTGATATATTGGCCATTGTTTGATGGATGCTAAAGCAATTAGGGTTCGTACACTAGTCATTCTGGCTACAGGAGCAAAGGTTTCTTCATAATCAATCCCATATTCTTGGGCGTAGCCTTTTGCAACCAAACGAGCTTTGTATCTTTCAAGAGACCCATCACATTTGGTTTTGACCTTATATACCCATCTACACCCAATTGTTTTTTTTCCTAAAGGTTGAGGAATAATGCTCCAGGTTTGGGCCTTGTTAAGAGCCTCTAATTCGATTTTCATAGCTTCAATCCAATGTGGGTGATCTTTAGCTTCCTTGAATGAGGTAGGTTCATGATACGAATGTATTAACAAGAGACATGCCCTATAATTCGGCGAAAAAGATTCATAAGACACAAATTTTTGTGGTGGCCTACTAGTACGAGAAGATCTCCTAGGTGGATTGTTATCAATAGATTCTTCTAAAGAGAAATCTTGAGAGTATCTGTCAATAGCAGGTTGATGTTCATTTCCTATCCGCCGGGTATACACATTTATATCATTAAGGTTTTCATTTTGGGAAGTATTCTCATGTTGTGATATATCATTATAATGTAAAATTCCATCACAACTAGTATCACAAGTGATTGCCTCAGGAGACTCAATCCTAGGAGCTAAGTCGAATAGAAAAGAATAATCGATGTCTTCCTTAGATGTGTGGATATCGAAACCATTTTGATCTTCAATAAAATTTACATTTCTCGACACATATAATTTATTGTTTCGAATATCATAGCATCTATAGCCTTTTTGATTCTCACCATAGCCAATGAACACACATTCAATAGCTTTAGGTGATAACTTATCTTGTCCTAGACTAAGTACAAAACATTTGCATCCAAAGATTCTTAGTCTATTAAAATCAGGAGTAATTTTAAAAAGTTTTTCAAAGGGCGAAACATTTTTTAAAGAAGAGGAGGGCATACGATTCACAAGATATGTTGCGGTAAGAAGAGCTTCGGCCCAAAAGTTTTTAGGAACATTTTTAGACACAAGAAGAGTTCTTGTGGTTTCGATTAAATGTCTATGTTTCCTTTCCGCAAGACCATTTTGTTGCGGAGTTCTAGGACAAGATCGTTGGTGCAAAATTCCATTTGTTTTAAAATAATTTTGAAAATCTTTAGACATGTACTCTCCTCCTGAGTCGGACCTAAAAATGGCTATATTGTGTTGGAATTGATTTTGAACAAGAGCGTGAAACTCTTTAAAATTAATGAAGACATCAGATTTATTCTTGATAATGTGGACCCATGTGTATCTAGTAAAATCATCAATAAAAGAAACATAGTAAGAGAAGCCTCCCTTGGACATAACGGGTGCCGGTCCCCATACATCGGAATGCACAAGTTCAAAAGGCCTTTTTGACACAAAATTGCTATGAGAATATGGAAGAGAGTGAATTTTTCCAAGAATACAATCATTGCATGTAAATGTATTTGTATTACAAAATTTTTCCAAAAACGGAAAAAGGTACAACTTGGAAATACTAGGGTGTCCAAGTCTCTTATGCCAAGTCTCAATATCTTTGGATTGAACGTGATTACAAAATGATTTGTATGGCAAAGACAAAAAATCGATATAGTAAAGGTCCCCTCTTCTATGGCCTTGCCCAATCCGCTTCCCGGACCGGAGATCCTGCACATAGCAATGGGTTGTTGAAAACGAGATATTACATTCAAAATCGGTAATTTGAGAGACGGAAAAAAGATTCAGATTAAGTTTTGGAATAATTCGGATTTTGGGAACAAAAAATTCTTTGTTTTGGTCATAAGTTTTCTCAAGGTTTCCAATACCTTCAACATTTAAAGATGTTCCATCGGCGGTGGATACATATGATTTAAATTTTTTGATAAAAGTGATGCATTTGGAGTCATATGGAAAGAGGCACCAGAGTCAAGTATCCAAGAGGTCATACCTGGAAAAGAGGAGATGGCGGCACCGGAAGTGGAAGGTGAGGAGGATGATGTAGAGGCGCTCATCTTTATAAATTGTTGAAGAGTTTCGGTTAGATGAGCAATGGACTCCTTTATGTCACCATCCTTCTTTGAATCTTCATTGATGATTGGAGGAGTTTCCCCCACGGGAGCCACCTTCTTCTTGAATCTAGGGCAATCGGGACGAATATGGCCAGGTTCATTACAATTATGACAAATAATTTTTCTTCCTCCACCACCATTATTCTTCCAAAAATGTGGTGGTTTATATGTTCTTACATTGTTGCCGGGTCTAGACACGGCATGCACTTCATCAACATCTCTTTTCAAGGCCAAACAAGTTTCTTCTTGACATAAATCGGCCAAAATATCACTTAAAGGGGTAGAGGCCCTATGAAGTAGAGATCCTCTAAGTTGTTCAAATTCGGGACGAAGCCCATGAATAAATTGAAAAAACCTCTCTCTTTTCCATTTGCTCTTGTCTCATAACAATAGCACTTCCTTCCCATTGTGGTTCGAGAAGGACAAGTTCATCCCACAAAGAGGATAGGGCACTATAGTAGTCCCTAATGCTCATATCACCTTGTTTGGTAGCTCTTACCTTTTCTTGTGGAAAAAAATGCCTAGCAAGGTCTCTTTGGGTGTACATACCTTTCATAAAAAACCATGCTTCATTAGCCTTTTTGAATTTTGCAAGGTTTGCACAAATCTTCAACTCGACATTATTCATGAACCATGCTAAAATTTTAGCATGTTCACTTTCCCAATCTTCCATTTTAGAAGAATAATCAATAATAGCTTTTTCCTTTTCTTCTTCATTCAAAGTTTTTTCCTCATTTCGTTCAAATTTAGTTAACTTCAATTGTGGTTCCGGAATGGTTCCACATACGTAACCCCAAAGCTTTTTACCTTTGAGATTATTCTCCATAGCGGCGGCCCACATGCGGTAATTGGTCCCATCCAATTTGAATGAGAGATCGATTTTTGCATCTTTGTTGGCCATTTAGAAAAACAAATTAATAAGACAAGAGAGAGGAGAGGTATTACTTGTCAAGGTAGAATCCGATGAAGCCTTCTTAACCAAGGCTCTGATACCATGTAATGAAGTGCTAAATGAAAAAGGGCAAAGTCTTCAAGCGAAAGCACGGAAGCACGCACATACACAAGGGGCCACAAAGGGGGCAAAATACACCACAAAAGTGGTCAAGCACAAAAAGAGGTAAAAAATATTCTTCACTTCATAGAATGCTTCACAAGAAGCTTAGGAAATACATGGGGCTGTGCCCCTTATTTATACACAGCAAGGGACCCAAGGAGGGGCTCCCATAGAGTCGTTGGAGCCCCTCCAACGGTCATATTTATGACCGTTGGAGGGGTCCAACGACTCTATGTGGACCCCTCTCAAATGATTAAAAAGAAAAAGTAAAAAATAAAAAAGGAAAAAGAATAAAGGAAAAAGAAAGAAAAGAAAAAAGCATATCAATGACATGCGTGTGCAGGTGAAATGACAGAAATACCCCTGTCGGGTTTTACAAAATAAATATATATATATATTTATATATATAGATAGACACGTAGACATATATATATATCATATATATGTATATGTGTCGTAATCTATATATATAGATATATATATATATAAATATACATCATATTTTAACACTCCCTCCCTGGTAGACAGAGCCACCGCGATGGTGGCTGTGGTCCACCGACCCGAGAATAGGAGGGTCGAGGGAGACGAAAAAGAGAGGAGACGGCGAGTGGTGATCGGCACCACCCTCTTGGGTGACCCAGAGCCACCCACGATGGTGGCTCTGGTCCACTGCCAACAAACAGAAAAAGGGAGGGAAGGGATTTATACCTGTGAAGACTGATGGACACCGGCGGGCAGCTGGCTATGGTTGCCGACGGTCGAACGGGAGATGGAGGTCGGCGACACGATCGTTGGCGGCTGCAGAAGAAGGGAGGAAACAATGGGTTGCCGAAACTCGGAGGCTGTCAACGCGGTCGTCGAAGGTCACCGATCACAGCAAAAAGAGGGAGAAGAAGGTGGCCGACGGCGGGTCACCGACGCCAGCTAGGAAGGTGAGATGGCCGGCGACGGTGGCCAGCAGTAGAGGGGGCTCTAGCGCAGCAGACGACGGGACCGAAGGAGTTCTCGGGTTCACCGGCGTCAGGAGGCCGAAGAAGAGAGGAGGTGGCGATGATCGCCGACAGTCAGAGGTCACCGGAACTTGAGGGCCACTGCCGGCTTCGATCGCCGCCGTCCTGCGACATAGGGGACGAAGAGGGGGTTCTCTGGTCGTCGGGGGTGTATGCCGGATTCAGAGAGGAGGAGGCGGCCGGACGGAGTTGGTCGCTGGCATCTCCAATCGTCGGCGACAGCGTGAGAGAGACAGAGCAAAGGAGAGAGAAGGGGCGAGGGTTTCTGCCCCTCGCCCGAGGCGCCTGCGTCTTTTAAACGACGCAGATTCCCTCGAACCTTCGGGAATCCGGGTCCGGGTCCGGATCGGACTGAAACAAATTTTTTTTTTGACTTTTACACATACTCTTGGGCATACCCTTTAGCCACTAGACGAGCTTTATACCTTTCCAGAGTTTCATCACTTTTGGTTTCGACTTTGTAAACCCATCGTGAGCTTATAGGTTTCTTACTTGGAGGAACATCTTGAATAGTTTAAGTGTTAGCCTTTTCTAATGCATCCAGTTCTGTTTTCATGGTTTCTATCCATTCTACATGATTTTTTGGCTTGAGAATAGGATGATGGTTGAACATATGATTGTATTAATGCAATGGCTGCACTATATGTGGGTGAAAAAGATTCGTAAAACACAATTTTCAGGTCTAGAAATTCTAGACGACCTTCTGGTTGGAACTTCAGAATAATTTTCTAATGCACATGGGAGATTTTGCTCTCTACGTCTTGAATATTATAGACTAACATCCCTTTGGGTTTGCTCTCCATTATCGACATCATGTTCAATATCAATAGGACTTTGATCGTTGTCAAAGTCACATTCAAGATCCCATTCATTGGATTTTGAAGTTAGATCAATTAAAAAAGAATATTCAGTGACTTCTTTGGGTTTTTCGAATTTAAAGAAGCTTTCTTTTTCTATAAAAGATACATTTTTTGACACGTACAATTTTTCATTTTAAAAATCAAAACACTTATAGCTTTTTTGATTATCGACATATCATAAAAAAGCACATGGAATTGCAGGAGAGAGTTTGTCATTTTTGTTGGTAAAAACAAAATATTTGCAGCCAAAGACTCTTAATTTAGAATAATCAGGGGATAAGTTGACAAAATTTTCAATTGGAGTTATATTCTTTAATGAGGAAGATGACATTCGATTAATGAGATAGGTAGCAGTTAGGGCAACTTCGGCCCAAAAACCTTTTGGAACTTGACTTGCAATTAACAAGGTCCTAGTGGTTTCCATAATGTATCGATGTTTACGTTCGGCTAGACCATTCTGTTGTGGAGTGTGTGGACACGATCATTGATGTGTAATGCCATGTAAATTGAGATAGTCTTTGAATTCTTTGGATATAAACTCTCCTTCTGAGTCCATGCGAAAAAATGTAAATATTATTTTGAATTTTTCCCCACTATTTTATGAGATATTTGAAAGTGTGCAAAAACTTCGGATTTATGTTTAAGTAATCTAAGTATGTCTAGAAAAGTCATCAACAAAAATAACATAATATGTATAACCACCTTTAGAAATGACTAGTGCAAGACTCCAAACATCCGAATGTATTAATTCAAGCGGTCTAGAAGAAACAAAAGTTCTACTATGAAATAGTAATCTTTTCATTTTGCCAAGAATACAGTCTTTACAAGTAAAACTTTTAGAATTACAAAATTTTTCTAAACTTGAAAAATATTTGAATTTTACACGTGTAAAAATGGCCGTCTTTTGTGCTATAAATCTATTTCTAATTTCTGAACATTATAGCAAAAAGCATTCTTGGGCAATTCCAAAAAGTCCATGTAATAAAGTCCTTCTCTATGGTCTTCTATAATCAACTTTTCTGACTGACGATCCTGGACCCAACTGTAATGAGATATGCGGAAAAACAAAGAGTGCTATAAGTACTTATAATGTTCACCAATGGACAAACAAAAGAGATGACACCCAAATCCACAAAGGGACAACACAACATAAAAATATAGATGTCTCTTATTGAAAAGAGAGAGAGCTCTCAAGAGTGAAGAATACAAGAGGGGGTCACGTCTATATATACACAAAGAGGAAGAGTGAGGGGTGGCCTTATGACCTTAAAAGAAGAGCCACATAGGGGGCTCCCCATGGAGTCGTTGGGAGCTCCCAACGATCACAAGTGTGACCGTTGGGGGCCCCATCGAATCAATGGAGGACCCCTTATGTGGGTAAAAAGATAAAAGAAAAAAGTAAAGTACAAAATAAATACAAAAAAGGGGAAAATAACAAGTACCCCTATCAGGTACTTGTGAAATGACTAAAATACTCCTATTGGGTATATTAGACTATATATATAAATATATATGGATTACATATATTTTAACACCAACAACCATGAGAAGAGAAGGAGATATTACACCCATAGTCAAATATTTGAGAAACAGATAAAAGATTTAGATTTAGTTTAGGGATTTATCTAACTTCCGTGATATTTTTTTTTGGATTTATAAATTTTTTCAAAACATCCTACTCCTTTTATTTCAAGAGATGTACCATCAACTGTAAAAACCTTTGACATACTTGAGTTATTTTTAATACATTCAGATAGGCTATTGACATTCAGGGTCATATAAAAAGAAGCACCATAGTCTAGAAGTCAAGAAAATTTACCTGGATTGGAAAAAGATGCAACAACCGCTCTAGTTGAGGCTTCAATTGAAAATGATGCCCCTTTGAGAAGAGGTTGAAGGATCTCCATCAATTGAGCCATAGATACATGTGCATCTTGTTCTTTTGATTCTGATTCAACGGATGCAACTCTCTTTTCTTCTCTTCTCTTTAACTTTGGACATTGATGCCTATAATGTCTTGACTCATGACAATGGTGGCAAATGACTTTTCTTTTGTAAAAGTCACCGTTCTCTCTACCAAAATGAGGTGGCTTGGAAGTGCCCACATAATTTATCGATCTAGACAAGGCTAGAACGAAGTTATCATCAGTTTTTGGAGTATTTTTTTAAGTCTATTTTCCTCCATAGTCAGTTCTTCTATAGTATCAACAATAGAACGAACCTTTCCACGATGTAAAAGGGCCGATTTGGTGGTCTCAAATTTTGGCCTTAAACCATTTACGAATTGATAGAAATGTTCCATATCGAGTTGCTTTTGGCGAAACTCAATATCTTCGACACAAAGACATTTGGCCTCAAGAAGAGCTAATTCTTCCCAAAGTTCGGATAACTCATTGTAATACTCTCTAATAGACTTATCTTTTTCAGTCATTGTCTGAACTTTGTCTTGCAAATTGCACACATGTGCAATATCTTTAAGGGAATACATATTTTTAAGGTATTCCCAAGCCTCATCGGCATGATCAAACTTAATAAGACTAGAGCATTTTTTAATGTCCATGCTATTAATTAGCCACGACATAATTTTTGCATGCCCTATCCTCCGCTCTTTCCATTTTTTCTCATAAGTGGCCAAAGCTTTACTCTTCTCTCATTTCGTTAGAAGAACTTCTTTATCACCCTCAAATTTTGTGAGAACTAGTTTAGGTTCCGAATTAGAACCATCCAGTATACCCCACAACCCTTTTCCCCAAATGTAGTGCTTCATAATCGAAACCCACATTACATAATTAGTATCATTTAATTTCATGGGCATGATGGTGATCTTATCATTGTCATCCATCTTTTACAAGGGTGAGAAAAAAGAAAGAGAAGGATAAGAGAGGAATAAGTGAGAAACAACACAAAATTTCGTAGCCAAAATTCCTCCAATTACCTTCTTTCTTCAAAAAAATCTTCTTGAGTCACGAACAAAATGATAAAACACCTTTTGCAAATATGGCACGAAAAACGAGGCAAACGTTCTTCAAGATCTAGGATATCCACGACTTTGATACCATGTAATGAAATGGTGGTCTTCCACAAAAGCACACGAATCTCTCAAAAGAGTGTCTATTAGAGACACTTCAAACAAAACCCATAAAAGGGTATAAATGGAAGAACACAATAAAATAATGAATCTTTATTTATCATAAAAAAATGCTTAAGAAGCAATGAATACAATGCTGAAGGGGATCACCCCTATTTATACAAAATGGGAGAGAAAGAGGCGAGCTCACTTTGAGCTCTCTCTTGAGATTTGTTTTCTAATTGTAGTCGTTGGACTAGAGTTCAACGTCTATAATCTAGTCAAGTTCCTAGTTGGAACTTGACTATTTTATAACTCTAGTTCAATCCGAAATAGATATTGAAACCAAAAAATAAAGAAAATTAAAATAATAAAAATAAAAAATATATAATAATAATATATTATTATTATATATTTATATGTTACATTCTATGTCACAGGGATTCGGCTAGCAGGGTGCCGCACCCGCGTCGACGCGGGTTCGGGTGCGGTCAACCCGACCCTGGGTGCGTTGACCGCACCCAGGGTCATTTTGGTCCATTCTTGGCGGAAGCGGGTGGCAAGCTGGGCACACCGAGGACGATGTCGACACAGAGGTTCCCGAGCGTCGCAATGTCGACGTTCTTCTCCTCGATGTCGCTGGCTTCGCGAGCTCCCGTCGATTGCTGGCGGTCGGAGTCGATCCTCTTCGGGGTGGCAGAGCCGAGATCTTCGCAGTTCCTGATCGCGGGAAGCCCATGCTTGATGCATGGGAAACCGGGGGATTTTGCGAAATCGGTCCTGAAAAAACCGGGAAAAACGCGAAATCGGGAAGATGGGTAGAAGCGGAGATGATTGTCGACCAGAATGGGGCTCTCCGCGATCGGAAATCTTAGGGTTTGGGGATGCATCGAGAGAGAGAGAGATAGAGAGAGAGAGAGAGATAGAGAGAGAGCGAGAGAGAGAGAGAGAGAGAGAGAGAGAGAGAGAGAGAGAGAGAGAGAGAGAGAGAGAGAGAGAGAGAGGAAAAATTGCGGGAAGACGGGAGCGGATATTTCGTTCTTTATTTATTCCAGTTTTATGTTATTTTTTCAGTAAATTTATCGGGTTTTTTCTAAAGTAAATTCAATAAACCCAAAACTTATCTAACATTTACAAAAGCAGCTTAAACTTTAATTATTTGCATTTAACTGTGATTGAGTAGATCGTTGATTTGCCAAATCGGTGTTATGAGATCATCACCCGTTCGTTCTCTTCATCTAGGGCTGTCAACGGGTCTAGTACATGACCCATTAGGGTATATCTGACCCCCCCAAATAACAAATCACAGGCTCGAGTTCAGGTTCGGGTTTTATCGGGTTATAAAAGTGGAATTCCAGATTCAGACCTGCATAATTTCAGATTTTTTATTATAAATAATGCATTTTATACTTGGATCAGGTCAGGTACATGACAAAAATCATGACCCAAATCCCGCCTGCATATTACTCCCCTTAACAGCCCTAATCACCACCATTTATTGTGCAAAGGACCCATGCTGATAGCCCACATAACATCACTATTATCAGCAACCAGTGTTCATAAACAACCCAGCTTGGGGTGTTCAAACTCGGCTTATAACTCCAGCAATCCGATCAAGATTGAGCTCATGACAAGCATGAGTTGAATGAACCACACTCAGCTGGCTCAATTGCAAACTGCTTTTTTTTTTCAAAATTGGATGCAATAGGATAACCCCCGGACCCCCTTATATATATATATTATTTTTTTACATTTTTTCCCCTGCCGCACCCCCGCACCCGGGTTTTTTGGAAGTGCCGAATCCCCGCACCCGCACCCGCACCCACACCCATGTGACATAGGTTACATTTTACATTTTAACAATATATGGGAAATTTTCATATCACACTCATTGTCTAACTAGTAATTTCATCATACTATGCTTATTGGTTTCCAAATGATCCATTTTTGACTTTTTAATTCTACAAAGTCTTTTCTGAATCAACAGTCACAGGTGATTGGCTTGCGAGTAGCTAGATGCATAGGGACCATGGTATGATAGGATAGATCAGGATTGCCGATTCCAGCAAGCAATCTGTGATCTAATTCATGGTTTTCGGGCAAGTCCAGTAGACCTTGTGAACCTTGTTTCTGAGAGGTGGTTGCTGTAACGTAATCAAATATTCTTCACACATCTCAAACAAGAGGCCAATACAAAACCCACAAAGGGAGCAAGGCACAATAGCCACTTAGGGGCTTAGAAGAGCATGCACAACAACATAAAAAATTATGTTTATTCACTTTAAATGCACACAAAATGCATACATTTACAAGGGGCTGAAGGCCCATATATATACACAAAGAGGGAGTGAGATGCTCCCAAAAAGTAGCTGTTGGGGGCTCCCCAACGGCTAGAAATCTAGCTGTTTGGCTGTTGGGAGCTCCCAACAGCTATAAAGCTGTTGTATTGTCATGGGATAAAAATGCCCTTGACAATACAACAATATACAATAAAAAAGAAAATAAAAAACAAGCAAGGGGTAACACCTGTTATGGTCAAAAGACCAAAATACCCCTGGACTAAGTGTATATATATAACAACAACCATACTTTAACAGTTGCTATGTGAAAGTTTGCATGGCTCCATCATAGAACTGTACAATTTGTTGGGAGCAATAACTGTCTATGATCTTGCTAATGTCCAAAACAGTTCCATCTATCTATCTACTCGCTTTCACACATGCATGTATGACAATTAGTATAGATATTAAATGTATTTGTATTTTTGTGGCAAGTGGAACTCCTGCTGCCAGCTTCCTCCCCACCCTAATCCCTTTGCTATAGTCATCGCCTCTAGGTTCTGGGCACGTTCTGATGAAAGCTGATAAGATAGCCACCTTAACAAGAGAAGAAAGTGCATCAAACATTGAACTAGTTTTAAGATCTCATCTAAAGTCTGCTGCAAACAACCCTTGATTTTAAGGGGCATTTGATTGCGGCAGACAGGATAAATTTTCACTGTGGATCATTGGGCCCCATGCATTTCCCAACACAAATCAAGTACTGCAAAAAATTCACGAAGAAAATTTACCTCAAAAGCACCCTTTTCACTGAGTAACAGAGTTTTCCCCTAGGTGCTGTAACATTTTTTCTTCAGTAAAATGCATAAGATATACTAGAGGAATCAAGCGTGCTCTCAACTTTTCTCATGAAGTATCCTTCATCAGTATCTTTAAACTTTACTATTTGAATTTACAAGAAATTCTAATTTGACAAAGTTTCTATGAACCCATTTAGGGATCTTTCTACATCATATGTTCTTCAGTGAATGACATTTTACCTGATTCTAATGGTCTATTCTTGTCAAATATTTGGTGTAATCTTAATGTGCTTTTTGTTGCCTATTAGATGTTGGAAGGAGTGCATGCATTTCACCCAAAGTCTTCAGAAGAAGCTTTAAAAATGATTGCTTTAGAAGGAAAGAGGCCAGTATTCAAGGTCAAGTCAAAGAATTTCCCCCCAGATCTCAGAGAGTAAGCCTTCTTTTCCTAAATAGTAGAATCTTTTACACTGTCAACCTTTATGTTCCACCGTAAAACACAAAAACTTGGCTCTAATGTTTGATTGACCATGCTCTATTGGTGTTTATTTTCATTTATAATACCAGAAAGTGTGTGTGCGTGCGCGCATGCATGAATATCTTTTCACAGATTTAAGTTCGTTTACATGCAGTTAGGACTGAAAAATGAACCAAGCCACTTGTAGATTACTTGATTAGACCCAGTAATGCGCTTGATAAGTTCTTTATTCTGAGCTTTGCTTGACCAACAGCTGCTGGCCCTGTTCAGCTTGGCTTAGACATGCTCCTGATGATAAATATGCATTACTTTTTTTGTGATATTATATCATATCAAAAATGTGTAGATGGAGCAGTTTCTGTGCATACCTAGATACAAGGTGGGGCTTCATTTCTTCTCTTTGTCATTCTTTTTTGTTTGTGTTTTAATTTGAACAGGTCTGTGAGTTTCAAATATTTTCTGTCCCACAAATATATACTTTTAGTTCAAATATACACTTGTGGAGGGGTGACAACCAATTTTCCGATAACGGTTGGGTTACATCAAGGATCTGCTTTAAGCCCTTTCCTATTTGCGATAGTGATGGATGAGCTTACGAGATCAATTCAAGAAAATGTACCGTGGTGTATGTTGTTTGCTGATGATATTGTTTTGATTGATGAGTCTAGAGCTGGGGTTAATGCTAAGTTAGAATTATGGAGACAGACATTGGAAGCTAGAGGTTTTAAGTTGAGTAAGAGTAAGACTGAATATATGGAATGTCGGTTTAGTAAGCAACGAAGTAGTGATGGGAGTGTAGTGAAGCTTGGTGAGCAAGATATACCGGTGAATGATTATTTCAAATATTTGGGATCCATCATTCAAAAGTATGGAGAAATTGATGGAGATGTAAATCATAGGATAAAGGTTGGGTGGATGAAATGGAAAAGTGCTACTGGAGTGCTGTGCGATCGTAGAATGCCATTGCGGTTGAAGGGAAAGTTTTATAGGACGACTATTAGACCCGCTTTACTATATGGTACGGAATGTTGGGCTGCCAAGAGACATCATATTCAAAAAATGAGTGTAGCTGAGATGCGGATGCTTAGATGGATGTGTGGAAATACAATAAAAGATAAGATTCGGAACGAAGAGATACGTAAGAAGGTAGGTGTTGCACCCATTGAAAATAAGATGCGAGAGAATCGTTTACGGTGGTTTGGACATATTCGGCGAAGGCCTAATGATGCTCCAGTTAGAAGGTTGGAGAAATGGGAAAATATATTAGTTAAAAGAGGTCGGGGTAGGCCTAGGAAGACTTGGATGGAGATGATAGGAAAGGATATGAATGCTTTGAACCTCACCGAGGACATGGCGTTGGATAGAAATGATTGGAGGAAAAGGATTCATGTGGAAGACCCAAAATGAATTTCTTTTTTGGTTCATATCGCTGACCCCAATTGTTTTGGGATGAAGGCGTAGTTGTTGTTGTTGTTGTTGTTGTAGTTCAAATGGGCTGGCTTTGACTCAGCTCAAGCTCACAATGAGCTGCTTGAGCTTGGCTTGAGCTCCTGACAAGGCAAATGGGCTTGAGCTCAAGTTTGTATCGTACCAAAACAAGTCAAGGTTAAGCGAGGCAAGGTCACCTTGCTCGAGTACCAGCCCTACCTTCTCTATATGGAGCTCTTTCCAAATGCTGAAACTCACTAATCATGCTGATGTTAATTATAGCGATCTTACAGAGTGCATTAATTTATCAAAATATTTGCAAGACATGAGATCTTGTTAAACAAAGTTCTTTGGTCTCTATTGTCATGGGTACTGAAAAGTCACTGGTCCAAAGTAGATAGTGCTCACCAAAAAATGTTAGTCCAGAATCAAGTGACTGAGTCAAGAATCTTCTCTCAAAAGCCATGCTTTCCACCTAAGGTTATTGCAAGTTTCTCATATTGTTGAAAGGTGTTGCAAAGACAATACATTCATGCGGCCAGTGTTGCTGTGGGTGTAAAACACATCCAAATTAAATTGGCAGTCCAGTCACTCTTCAGTATTATTTCTTTTAAGGGGTTCAGTCAATTTTCAGAAACTGTAATCAAGATCAAAGATTTTTTTAAGATTAATTAACAAACGAATGCTATGTCAAATGAGTTAGCTGGAAGACCTGATGAGTTCTGATTCTAAGAAGTCATAGTTGGTCCATGAGTTAAACATTTCATATAACCAGATAAAGTGGCGTCAGGCATGCCTATCTTTCTGCTATTACACGTTTAATGAAGTATGCAGAAAAACAAATACGAAGTGCACAAGCACTAATATAAGTCCAATAAAAGACAATAAAAAAGCACTAAGGCACTACACAAGCACAAAGTGCCTATACAAGACTTCAAAGAGTAAAAAAGAACACAAGAGTAAAAACTATAATCTTTATTGAGTATAAATGCTTAAGAGAAGCCTTGAATACAAGTCCAATACACGACAATAAAAAAGCACTAAGGCACTACACAAACACAAAGTGCCTATACAAGACTTCAAAGAGTAAAAAAGAACACGAGTAAAAAATATAATCCTTATTGAGCATAAATGCTTAAGAGAAGCCTTGAATACAAGAGAGGGGAAAAACCCCTATTTATACACAGAGAGAGGCCTTGGGGAGCTCCCAAGAGACGTTGGGAGCTCCCAATGACTCTATGGTCATTTGACTATTGTGCCCTTACATAATGTGAAAAAATACAAAAAAATAAAATAAAAATAAATATAGAAAAGACTAAAATGTCTCTAGTGGACAATCCCTATTACAAAGGATAAAATTACCAAAATGCCCCTGGCGGGCCAATACAAGAAACATTAATAAATACAGTTATATATATATATATATATATACATACATACATTTTAACACTCCCCCTCAAACTTACGGTGAGATCACCAAAAGATTGTTAAGGAGAAAAGTAAACCGAGGCATAGAAAAAACTTTAGTAAAAAAATCTGCAAGCAGGTACTTTGATGTAACATATGACAACTCAATAGTCCCAATAAGATATTTATCACACACATAATGACAATCCATCTTAATGTGTTTGGTTCGCTCGTGGAAGGTGTGATTGCTTACAATGTAGATCACACTCTTATCATCACAATATATCTTCGGAGGTTTTGAGACAATTACTCCCATGTCTCTAAGAAGACTTCTTAGCCACACAAGTTTCATTATTGTCGTAGCCATCGCCTATATTCAGCTTCAGTTGAAGACAACGGTACTTTTTGCTGCTTCTTGAGTCTTCACAAAATTAGAGAATCTCTTAAGAAAACACAACTAGTAGTTGAGATTTTGTCATTAGGGTTTCTTCCTCATTAAGCATCAGTATAAGAAACAAATCTAAAGAGGATGATGACAAAAAAAGTCCTTTGCTTGTTGAGTTCTTAATATATCTAATAATCCTCATCACTGTACCCATGTGCATAGTCGTGAGGGCATGCCAAAATTGGCTGATTGCATGAACCACATGGGCTCTGTCGGGCTGGTAATAGATATGTAGTTGAGGGATCCGATCAGTTGTCTATAAGGTGTAAGATCTACAAGTAGTGTCCCATCTTCAAGTTTCAATTTTGCATTGACAACCTCAGGAGTCTTCACCTTCTTATCATAAAAAATTGTACACTTAGTACAAATGTCAACTGCCAGCTTAATCTGTGAGAGAATATATCCTCTGGGAGAATAAACTATCTCAATACCTAAAAAATATCTCAAGAAACCCATATCAGACATATCATTTTTTTTAAAATAGTTTTAATTTCAGTAACAACCTTTTTATCACATATCATCAACATACAACAACAATATCACAATATCTGTATCTATATTCTTAACAAAGAGAATGTCAGTATAGCAAGATTGAAGCCCAAACTTATCATAAAAATACTAAATCTATCATACCAAACCTTAGGGGCTTCTTTAAGACCATATAAAGCCTTTCTTAGTTTTAAAGTTTTATCTTTTCTAATATAAGTCTCGACGGAGAACCTATGTATACTTCCTCATTAAGATCACCATTGAGAAAAGCATTTTTCACATTTAGTTGGTAAATAAGTCTTTTTTGGATGGATGCAATACCTATTAGGGTTCTAACACTAGTTATTCCATACTCTTGGGAGTATCTTTTGGCAATTAGCCTAGCTTTGTATCTCTCTAGGGTTCCATCACTTTTAGTTTTAACTTTAAACACCCATCTACATCCTATAGATTTCTTCCTTAAAGGGAAATTCACTATCTCCCAATTATGGCCTTACGAAGGGCCACTAGCTCTAAGTTCATAACATCAATCCAATGGGGACAATCTTTGGCTTCATTATAATGAGAAGGTCCGTGATAGGAGTGAATAGTTAGAAGATATGTCCTATAGTTTGGTGAAAAAGACTCGTAGGACACAAACCTATTTGGTGGAATGGAGGATCTATCCAATTTCCTAAGTTTGGTATTTTCTAGAGACAAATCATGACTAGGTGTTTTTTTTATAGGAATATCTTGATAATATTTTTCATAAGCACTTGTTTGGTTTTCTTGACTATGCCGGTTTTAAACTTGAATATTTTGAGAAGAGTTTTCAACTAAATTGTCATTCCTATGCAACAATTCCAAAACATCACTATCATGATCATTTTCCAAAGAAATATAATTATCATGGTTTAAGTCACAATCATTTGATTCATGCGAATCCACATCTTGCCTTGGCAAGAGATCAAACAAGAATGTGTAGTCTACTTCTTCTTTGTTTCTTTCTTTATCAAAGCCACTTTCTTTTTCCAAGAAAGTTACATCCTTGGGCACATAAAGTGTTGTTTTTAGAATCAAAACACCGATAGCCTTTTTATTTATCACTATATTTCATAAAACACACTTAATTGCTTTTGGAGATAGTTTATCATTTTTGTAAGAGTGCAAAGCATTTACAACAAAAAATACGTAATCTTTTGAAATCGGGTGATATTTTGAACAATTTTTCAAATGGAGAAATATTTTGCAAAGAGGAAGAAGGCCTTCGATTCATTAAAATGTTGAAGTCAAAACGACTTCGACCCAAAATTTCTTAAGAACATTTTTACAAATAAGGTTCTAGTGGTTTCTATGATATGTCTATGTTTTCTTTCTGCCAACCCATTTTGTTGAAGAGTTCTAGGGCAAGATCTTTGATGGCAAATACTATTTTTCTTTAAATAATTTTGAAATTCTTTTGACATGTATTCTCCACTCGAGTCGGATATAAAAAATATCATATTGAAATTATTTTTTGACCATCACGTGGAATTCTTCAAAAGAATAAAAGACTTTCGATTTCAAATTAAGAAAATAGACACATGTATATCTTGTGAAATCATCAATAAAAACAACGTAATAGGAATATCCACCCTTTGATATGACTAGAGAGGGTTCCCGTACATCCGAATGCACCAACTCAAAAGGTCTTTAAAAAACAAAAGTTCAAAGAGGAAAATGTATAGGTTTCATTTTCCCAAAGATGCAATATTTACAAATAATATCCTTTTCATTCCAACAAGTCTCTGCAAATGGGAAAAGATACATCTTAGAAAAATTAGGATGTCCAAGTCTCTTATGCCATATTTCAATATCGTTTTCTTGGATATATTTATAGAATGACTTAGAAGGAATAGACAAAAAATCCATGTAGTAATAGTGCAACCTTTTGATGAGAAATAGATTTTACATCTATGGTCGGAAATTTGGGAAACCGAAAAAAGATTTAGGTTGAGTTTGGGAAACACTCTAATTTTGAGAACAAAAAAATTTCAAGATGTTTTTGAATCTAAAGTCTCAATACTTTTAATTTTTAAAGAAGTCCCATCGGTGGTTGAAATATAAGATAAATTTGAATTGGCATATGTCGGAAAAAGAGTTCTCATGCGGGGTCATATGAAAAGTGGCTCTCGAATCAAGAATCCAAGAGCACATACCTAGAGAGGAAGAAGAAGCAATAGCGACTCCGGATGTAGATTTAAATATTTGTTGAAGTGCCTTCGATAGTTGAGAAAAAGAGAAAGTATCTTTAGAGTCTCCTCCTCTTTTGCTTGATTCTTCCCTCTTAGGTGTAGATTCTTCAACGGAGGCCACCTTGTTCTTGAGCTTTGGGAAAACGAGTTTGATGTGACTCGACTCATTACAATAGTGGAAAATAACTTTTCTACCACCATTATAGTTATTGTATCCATTATAGTTATTTTTGTCTCCCAAAGTGTGGAGGCTTGTAGGTCTTCATATTGTTGCCGGGCTTAGACATCACCAACACTTCATCTCCTCCTTTCATCATACCAAGTTAAGTCTCCTCTTGGCACACTTCGGAAACGACATCTTCAAGAGGTAAATGAGAAGATCTATGAAGAGTAGATCTCATTTGTTCATATTCAAGGTGTAAACCATATAAAAATTGAAAGAAATGTTCTTTCTTCATTTGCTCCTGTCTTAGTTCAACATCTTTGATAGCAAACCATTTAGGTTGAAGAAGTGACAACTCATCCCATGAGGGGGATAGGGCACTAAAATAATCCCGGACACTCATGTCTCCTTGCTTGGTAGTTTGAATTTTATCTTGCAAGAAATATTGTCTTACAAAGTCCTTTTGCGTATACATGCCTTTCATAAACGGCCAAGCTTTGTAGGCCTTTATAAACTTAGCAATGTTGGCACATATTTTTATGTCAACATTATTTATAAACCATGCAAAAATTCTTGCATGATTATACTCCCAATCCTTTACTTTGGATTGATAATCGCTAATGACTTTGGCACGATCATCTCCATCAAGAACTTTAACTTCATCTCCTTGCTTCTTGGTGGGCACAAGTTGAGACTTGATAATAGTGCCCATCACGTATCCCCAAAGCTTCTTTCTTTTGAGATTGTTTTCCATAGCAGAAGCCCACTGTTAGAATATGGCTCACGATTTTATATCAGGTCTACCTCTGAACAAGAAAGAAGAGAAGAAGATGGACATGTATTTTCTGTAAACGTTCCTCTCTTAATTGAGGAAAACGTGTGGCTGTATCCTTTTATAATAACAACTAATCTGATATTTTATAATATTGCCCCTAGCCTTTATCTCTAAAATGATACAAATAGGGACATAAAGGGAACATAAAAACAACATAAAGGATTACAATTTAAAGACCCATATTGACATGATTTGGGTATGGGCTCAACTGAATCCAATTCCATCTGGATTTAGATTTGAATCTCTAGGTCTTCATGTTCCAATAGCCTCCCTCAAGTTGTACATGGTATTCATCATGGACAACTTGTTCTTTAAGTTCCAAAATCTTTGAACCGTCAAGCCCTTTGTAAATATATCTGCCATCTGATCTTCAGTTCCAACGAATCTAGTCTCCAACTCCTTTTCTTCAATCTTTTGTTTAATAAAATGCTGATCAATCTCAATATGTTTGGTTCTATTGTGTTGGACTGGATTTATCGATATTTGGATTGCACCTTGATTATCACAAAATTGAACGGATCCAGAGATTTTTTCCCCTAACTCTATCAGGAGAAATCTGATCCATGTCAACTCTGAGGTGATTGTAGCCATAGCTCTATATTCAGCTTCGGTGCTTGACCTGACAACTACCTTATGTTTTCAACTACTCCATGATATCACATTATTGCCAATACACACACAATAACCAGAAATGGACCGTCTTTCAACGGGATCTCCAGCCCAATCAACATGAGAGAATGCTAATAATGCTAACATATTTTTGCTTTGCAATCTTCTTTTATACACCAAGCCATCTTCCATTGTACCTTTCAAATACCTTAATATGCATTTTACTGCCTCCATATGAGTAATCTTTGGCTCATGCATGAATTGACACTTGATTGACTGCATATGTGATATCAGGATGAGTAAAAGTAAGGTATTAAAGCATACTTACTAAACTTCTATATTCAGTGGGATCTCTGTACAACTCTCCATCTATGCTACTCAATCTTTGATGTATGGGACTTGGAGTGGATATTGGCTTGCAGTTTTTCATTCCTATCTTGCTAAGAAGATCCATAATGTATTTATGCTAAGTTAGAATAAGGTCACCATCATCTGTTCTGTCTACCACAACGCCCAAGAAGTATTTCAATTTCCCAAAATCCTTCATGTGAAACCTCACACTCAAAAGAAGCTTGATGTTCTTAACATGACTATAATGTCATCAACATAAATAATTAGAAGAGTAATTATCCCATCTTTCTTGAAAATGAATAAGGAATGATCCAAGGAAGATTTCTGAAAACTGTCTCTGGACTTTTAAAGAGAAACTTTCAAACCAGGATCTTGAGGCTTGCTTCAATCTATATATAGCCCTTTTTAATCTGCAAACATGAGTATATTGATTCATAACATCATACCCACTGGTTGTTCCATGTAAACTTCTTTCAAATCACCATTTAAAAATGCATTTTTTACATCTAACTGATTCAGAGCCCATTTATGATCAATGACAAGTGACAAAATCAATCGAACAATGCAGATTTTAACAACGGGACTAAAGATCTGATCATAGTTCAAACCATATTCCTGTGTATAACCCTTTGCAACGAGCTTGTCTTTATATCTCTTTATAGTACCGTCAGCCTTATACTTTGTTTTGTACACCCATTTTGAACCAACAACATTTTTATCATTTGGTCTTGGTATTACATCCCATGTTTGACACTCTTGTAAGGCCTTCATCTCCTCATTCATAGCCTCTACCCATCTTTTGTGTTTGAATGCTTGATCAAAAGATACTCAAGTATCATGTTTAACTATTTCAATAAAAAATATCTGATGCTCTGTAGAGAAACTGTCATAGCTTACCCATCTTTCAACTGGATGATGAATCCTTGTTCATCTCCTCGGCTCAACAATATCACTTGGAACATATGGGCTTTCTCCTAAGGCTGATTCTGTGCTTGATTCTCTTGGCCTTCTAGTATATACAACACATTTGTACCTTTGAAAATCAGCTGGTGGCTGTCCATCATTAAGATTGTTGTCCTGCACATTAGGTTGCATCTCTTCAACATTCAAGTTGGACTTAGTGCATTCCTGAGGTTTGGAAAACCAAAATGTTCAGCATTCAGCCATCACTGATAATACTCTATATGTGAAGTAGATTGTGGCATATTGTGGACAGATTTATCTTTAGTAACATCCTGAAATAACAACTCATCAAATATCACATTTCGGGATATTCTAATGCACCTTTCAACAGGGTCATAACAACGGCACCCTTTATAACCATCTGCATACCCAACAAACCTTCATACATACGCTCTTTTATCAAATTTGGTCCTCAGAGACTTGTCCATGTGCATATAGCATGTGCAGCCCCATGCCTTTTAAGTCATCATAATTCGCATTTTTCCCATACAACCTATAGAATGGAGATTTATTTCCCAACATTTTCATTGGCAGCCTATTTATCACAAAAACAACAGAATGAAACACCTCTGTCCATAAAAACATAGGCATATTGCTGGCAAGAATCATAGCAAGACTACTCTCTACAATATAGCGTTTCCTTGCGATAACACCATTTTGTTGAGGTGTATATAAGCAAGATATTCTATGATTAATTCCGTTATCATTCAAATAGTCAATGAATTCTTTTGAACAAAATTCTCCACCCCATCACATTGAAAACTAAGAATAGGATTAGGAAAATGATTCTTAACAAACAAATGGAACTTGCGAAATATGTTGAATACTTCCGATTTGTGCTTCATAAAGAATATCCAGGTATAACGAGTGAAGTCATCAACAAATATGACATTATTTATTACCAGACAATGAATTCTTGGGTGCAGGACCCCGTACATGTGAATAACTTCAAAAGGTTTGGAAGTGTCATTACTAGAAGAAGAAAAAGGCAAAACATGACTCTTGCATATTTGACAACTGGAACATAAAGAACCTTTAGACTTTTGACATAAACTGGACATAGGAATAAGATGATTAGAGACAAGTTCTTCAACAAAAGACGTATTACAATGAGTTAAACGATTATGCCATATTTCAAGCTTATTTGACTCATCAACACTAGAGACATAAATGAAAGAAGATGACACAACATCAATTTGGGCATCACTTTAGAGGCGGTGGTTTTTCCAGCTTGATTTTTCTTGAAGACATACATATTCTCGCATCTCTCCCCTTTAGCGAACGTCTTCTTCGTGAGAAGATCCTTCACATAAACAAAATCGGGGGTAAATGAGATGCTTGAATTTGTATCATTAACAAGTTTAGAAATAGAAATCAAGTTTTTCTTGATATTGGGAACATAAAGAACATTGAATAAAGAAAGGGTTTTGAAACTAGAAATAGGAATAGACTTGACCAACGTGAGATATGGGGTGATGAGTTCCATCTTCAGTAACAACATTGCCTTTATCATAATAAAGAATTAAGTTAGAAAACTTACCCATATCACCACTGATGTGGTTGGCTGCCTTAGAGTCGATGCATCATATCCCTTGATCATTCCATATTCCTTGATCATTCTGCTTTAGGTTTAAACCATTTAGAGTAGTTAATAATGCATTTTTATCCAACATGGCATTGCTGGTCTCACTGGATTGTGCCTATTGCTGCTGCCCTGAATTTCCACAAACTGGTTTGTTTTGAACCATATTCAACTGAGTATTATACCTCAGATCATCTTTGAATCAACAATTCGCTTTTATGTGCCCAGGTTTCTTGCACACATAATAGGTAGGAATGCCTCTTCCTGCTTGATTGTTTAGAAAAAAACATATTTAGAATAGGCAACATCCCTCGCTCTGCTTAACTATTTCTGCCATGTCCTCTACATCTACAGAATCCGCGACCTCTCCCACGGAAGGATCCAGTATAAAGAACATCTTGGGAATCTCCATGTTCCCTGCTCATACTATTTGATAGACCTTTAAGAGACATCTCATAGGTAAGTAGTTTAGGCCTCAAATGTTCAAAAATGGGAAGAGCTTCAAGACACTCCAAAGTGGTAGAAAATTATTGATACTCTGGCTCTAAGCCATTTAATGATTGCTGTACTTTGTCTTTATCAGATACATCATATCCGATTAGAGCCAACTGATCGGTTATGCTCTTAATCTTATTAAGATAGTCCATGATAGAAGTGTTGCTGTCCTTTAAATTTTGAAATTCACGCTTCAAAAACATTACCTTGGACTCTGATATCTTGAGACTAAGTTCTCGTCTCGCCAAATACATCCATAACTGCATAGCCGTACAATCATCTGGAATGACGATTAAAACTTCTTGTGAAAGGGTTGAAGTAATATATGCTACTAGCGCCTGATCTCTTTTCATCCCGTTGACAAACTCTGGATTCTTGATCTAAGATGAAGAAATGACCTGTCCTTTCTCATATTTTTTATCTTGCAAAAAAACTCTGGGGGAACTGGGACAGATCCATCCAAGTGCCTTGATAGATAGTGACTCCTTGTAAAGAGATTAATTTTTCTTTTTCAAATCAGAAAATTGGAATTATTGAGTTTTTTAGACACAAGCTGTGGAAGAAAATTGAAGGACAAATTTGGAGAGAAAGAACTCATTCATTACAAGCGAATTTTTGAACAATAAGGAATAATTGAAGCAATAACAATGAATATATTGCAGAATAAAATCAGAAAAACGACCTACTTTGAACACATATCAAGGCATAAACGAGATCCGCCTTTTTTTTTTGAAATCGTGTAAGATGAAAGAATATTCCTTTGTTGTCAAATGAAGCCTTGAACAGACGCTAAATATATATCAAAATAGGTCAAACAGGAATATATATATATATATATATATATATATATATATATATATATATATATATATATATATATATATATATATATATATATATATATATATGTAACAGAAAAAGGAAAGGACTGATATGAAGATGAATCAAAAAAGGATTTCCTGGTCAAGAAATTCCAGAAATAATCAAAAGTTAATGAGATTCAGATCTGATGAAGACTGATATGAAGACGAATTTGAAAATGGATAGAGAAAGCTCAGGAAAACTTTCAGTATCTAATATCAAGAACAAGAGGGAAACAAGTTTTGTGTCAGATCTGGTACCAGAATCTGATCAAAATCCAGAAGAGATGCAGTCTGATTTGATTTGATTAACGTCAGATCCTTAGTTGTCACAAGCGCTAGGCAGAGCCTGGGCGAGCCCCTAAAAGGCCTACGCGGTACCCCAAATAAAAAATATATAAAAAACATAATAAGAAACATGTATACAACATAAAATCAATCAACAATAAGCAATAGACAAATAATATGTTGTTGAACATTGTAAAGCAATTATATTACATAACCTTAACTTGCTCAAACAAATTAAGAATAATTAACAATTAAATAAACAAACAATACAACTTAACAATGTGAATAACAATACACAAAAAAATTAACAACAATAGACATAATACAAGTAATAGACAAATAATGTTTCTTTTTCTTCTTCTCAACAATAGACATAATACAAGCAATAGATAAATAATGTCTTCTTCTTCTCAACAATAAACATAATACAAGCAGAGGACAAGTAACATGTCTTCTCCTCCTCCTCCTCGAAGAAGAAAACAAATGATATGTCGTCAAAAAAAAAAAACTTTTCAAAAACAAAAAGCTTAGGTGGTGCCTAGGTGACCTAGGCGGTAATATAGGGCCCCACCGCCCAAACTTTGTTGCTCAGGTGGTGAGGCTGCACCTAGGCGATGCCTAGGCACCACCTTTGACAACTAAGGCCAGATTAGAGATCAGATCTGACTAATGTCAGATTAGCGATTCACAAAAAGGAGAGATCAAAAGAGATATAAAGAAAAAAAGGAGATTTGAGAGATATAAAGAAAGTGATTTGGAAAAGGCTACCCAAAAGGCAGATCAAGATTTATGGGGACATACCTGAAAGAAATCCGATCAACCGGCCCTGCTCTGATACCATGTTAGAATATAACTCATAATTTTATCCCAGGTCTACCGCAGAACAAGAAAGAAGAGAAGAAGAAGATGGACATGTATTTTCTGTAAAACGTTCCTCTTAATTGAGGAAAATATGGTGCTGTATCCTTTTATAATAACAACTAATCTGATATTTTACAATATTGCTCCCCAGCCTTTATCTCTAAAATGATACATACAGGGACATGAAGAGAACATAAAGGATTACAATATAAAGACCCATATCGACGTGATTTGGGTCTGGGCTCAGCTGGATCCAACTCCAACTGGATCCATATGTGAATCTCCAGGTCTTCACTTTCCAATATCCACATCATATAGTTTGTTTCATTGAGTTTGAAGGAGAGGTCAATCTTGTAGTCATGCTTCATATTGAAAGAGAAAAGAAAGAGAGATAGATAGATGTGTGAAAGCACGTCACGAGCACACAAACACTTGATGATCACCTCCACAAGCCTAAGAGCACTATGGCTCTGATACCATATAATGGAGTATGCGGAAAAACAAATACAAAGTGTACAAGCACTAATGCAAGTCCAATAAAGGACAATACAAAAGCACTAAGGCACTACACAATCACAAAATGCATATACAAGACTTCAAAAAGTAAAAAAGAACACAAGAGTAAACCATATAATATTTATTGAGCATAAATGCTTAAGAGAAGCCTTGAATACAAGAGAGGGGAGAAACCAGAGTTGCTAGTCGAGGAAGCGGGAGCGGGAAGCGATACGGGAAGCGGAAGCAAGAAGCGAGGCACTTTCAAAAATTTAGGAAGCGGGAAGCGTGGGACCACTTAGGAGCGAACCGGGAAGCGTCTCGGAAGCGACATAGGAAGCATCTCGGAAGCGACATAGGAAGCGAACCGGAAGCGACCTAAGAAGCTATAAATTTCTAAATTGTAAATTATAAGCTACAATGTTCTAAACTCTAAGTCTAACCTTAAAATTAACATAATCCACTACTTCACTTCATCATGCAAGATTCAAAATAAAAGTATACCAAAAAAATATTATAAGACCATGACAAAAAAGTAACATAAAAGTTTTTAAGTTGGACAACTCCAACTACATCATAAAAAAAAAATAATAATTCAAGAGTTCATTAATCTGTCATCTTTCTCTTCCCCTTCAAGTCAGCAATAGATCGCGAACTTTCTGCATCATCACGTGCATCTTGTCCTCCACGACCATGTCTTCTGCTCATTCCTTCATTTCCTATAATGAATACGTTAAAAAGTTAAAATGTTCAAAAACCATAATTTAAAATATAAAAAACACAATATCAACATACCTTGCCTAGGTCTCCGGCTAAAGAAACGATCAATCCGACCATGAGGAACTGATGGTCGCTCTTGTATATCTGCAGTTCTACTAGCTCTGATGGATTGATTTGTATCCTCTTGAACTTCATTTGTACGTATAATTATTGGAGGTAATGGAGCTCTTGGTTGTGCATCTTTATGTTTGGATTTGGAAATAGTGCTTGATTGTTGTGCTCTATCATCCAAATCTCTCCATCGCATATCCTCTAATCTCAACGTATTTTCTTCTACAATAGGAAGTTCTGGATTGATATCCCATTTTCGACTAGGCCCTTCTTTATAGCGATTGTTGCGCACCTTTTATAACAAGAATATAAAATATGAATGCTAATAAACAATCAATGATAAAAAAAGAGAAAAAAAATACCAAAACAAAAGTACAACACAGTTTAATTATACCTGTCAATCAATCGAAGATTGGAATGAATATACACTAAGGTATCATCACGATCTTCATTAAGCCTATTTCTTTTAACATTGTGAATGTAACTATAGGTGCTCCACACTCTTTCTGCAGAAGATGTGCTAATAGGTTGAGATAAAACCTTAATGGCTAATGCTCTCAACTCCGGTATATCACCACCATAAAAACGTCACCAATTAAGCACTGACATTGTAGGATTCAGTGCATCTATTCGTGCTGCATTTCGGCTAAATCTTCCACTTCTTGATGCAAAAGCCACAAGTTGTGACCTATAAAGTGTAGATAACTCTTCATTTCCAGAAGATATGACTTCAAGCGCAAGCATTGCACCGTCTAAGATATCATTATCCTTTTCTGCAAAAAAAAATGTTTAGTAACTATAACAAGAGAAATGCAAATGAAATAATAAAATAATTAAATCATTTAACTTTAAACTTTATTAAATAGATAGAATTAAATTTTTACCAGGAGAAACTCGTTTGACCCCTCCTGCTGCTGGGATTTTGAGATACTCCGACTCATAATATTTTGGAGTAAGCATGTGGGCTAGACTATGGAGAGGCACATTCATTCTGTCCCATCTATTTGAGACAATCTTATGAATCTTTTCATATAAATCTGGTTGTCCTTTTAGATTGTCTTTGATTTCCCCCAACATGTCCATGCCTTCATACACCACCAATTATAGGGCCTTCCTGATCACAAAATTTAATCATCTTATAGATGGGTTTTGTAATCAATAATGCTAAACGTACAAAATCCCAATATTCTTCATCAAGAACAGTTGTTTCTGTTGTAACAACCCTTTTTTTCATAATTTCATCCGTGCATGATTGCTTTCAATCACTCCATCTATCTGAAATTACTGTGAGACTTAAGCTCTCCCTCACATCAAGCAAGCGTTTCAAAGTAGTATAATGTGAAGCAAACCTTGTTTTTGCAATCTTTATTAATTCTAATTTTTCATTGCTTCTAAAGATTGCTAGTGCTTTTGAATGATTTGTGATATACTTCACAATTTCTTTACTCTGCAAATATGTTTCTCTCAACCAATGAAACTCATGTGCCAAATCCTTGAAGATCAAATTAAGTGTGTGCACAACACAAGGTGACCAAAAAATATACTTGTACGTTTGTTTTAATTCTTCACTTGCTAACTTGCAATTTGCTGCATTGTCTGTAATCACTTGCACTACATTAGAAGACCCCACAAGTTTAAATCCTGTCTTCAAAAACTCGACAATGTTTGCAGCTGACTGTTACACATTAGAAAAATCGCTTGCATATAAGAACATCGAGCCAAAATAGTTTGAGGCAAGTATATTTATCAAGTGTTTGTTCTTGATATTTGTCCAACCGTCTGAGACAATGGAAACTCCAAACTCCTCAAACTTTTCTCGAAATTCATTTAACTCCCTGTGAACACACTCTTTCTCACTGTCAAGCAACGTTGTTCGCGCTTTTTCATATGATGGGGGTTTATATCCGGGCACTTTACTAACTGCAGATATCATCTCTTCCCAATATGGTGATCGAAGCACATTGAAAGGTATGCCATTTGCACACAAAAATCTGATAATTTTGTGATCTACATCATCTCTTTCTACCTTTTTAAAGGTATCACGAATATCAACTGTTTTTCGGCTTCCACTAGATGATGTAGTCATACTAATAGGCTTCTTCGGAGTATCAATTCTTGATCTCCTCAACTCAAATGCACTTGATGAAACCTCCACTCGACGAACTTGCCTCTTAATTTTTTTTGCCAATTCTGCATTTTTTGCAACTTCAGGGCAAAAGGCAATCCCAACACTTTGTCCCTTTGGAGATCCCATGAGATGTGCAAAAACTCGAGTATATGACCCATGATAAATATTTTTGCAGTGCCTGCACATAAAAACTTGGGTTCCACCTTGTTTTCCTTGCCCACTCTTCTTTTGTTTCAATACATGGCGCCATAGCACTGTTGTTTTATGCATGCTAGGTGGTTCATCATCTTGGTCATCTTCAGAATAGTAGTCATCCAAGTCATATTCTTCTTCATCTTCCTCATCAAAACAATTTTCGTTTCGGTCCTCAAACTGATATGGACAAGCAGAAGACCTCTTCTTGCCCTTCCCAACACCACTAGATGATTCATGCTCCAAATTGTACAAAGAATCGTCATCGTCATCAGAATTATCGTGATCATAGCTTGAGATGGTCATTAATGAAGCAAAGAACATGCAAATATATCTGCATCATAAAAGTATCAGAATCAACCTAAAACACTTAAAAAAAGCTATTATTAACAGTAAATAATGGAGAGTGAAGAACACAAAGCATGGGGATGTAAACAAAAGACTAAGCTAAAAAAGGGGGGGGGAATACTCAAACAGGCACTTCAAGTTCTAATAAGAAACAAGCAACATAAATAACTGAGAATATAGAGAGAGAGAATAGTTTGATTGAACTGCTAAATCAGATCAAGAACATATAAATCCAGTTTTCTTTCAGGACTCCACTAAAGTTCAATACCCGACTCATTGGGAAATTCTCCAAGTACCCATCAACTTAATTTTGCACAAATGGAGAACATTAAAGTGCTACCAGCCTTGGCAAACATTGATCTCTGAGACAATAGACTTAGAACTGAGGTTCTAAATCATTACGGTTATCTTCTTCATGATAATGTTCATTTACTATTTGTACCAGCTCACATCCTCCAGCAGCTCTCAGCCTCTCACTGTACATCGGACTGAAGAAATAGCTTTTAAAATGTGGGAACAGCACACTCAAATGCTCTCCAATAAAACAATAATATTGCATATTATACCCGTTATACACCAATTAGCAAAAAAATTATTCATCAGTGTAGAATAGTTAAGATCATTAAAACCATCAACAATATCATGTTATCTCTAATGATACTTCCACCCCATCCGATGCACTGATTTTCTTTGCCAACTGATGAAGTATAAAATGAACTTCCACATACACTATCACCATCATATCATAAACAACTGAAGAGTTAAATAAGAAGCTACAACACATAATGGCCAATGCAAATTAACAATCCAGCTATATCAGAAAAGACAATAAAAAACAACCCACTGCTTCATGCAGAATGAGTAAAAAAAACGGCTGCGATAATGAATCAGAAACTAAAAAAACTACAAACAAACCCTTGATCTACAGGAACAAAAAAACCCTTGATATACACCCTGAAAAAAAAACCCCTGCGATAGATCTACACCGAGAAAGAAAAAACCCTTGATCACTTTTCCCAAAACTACCCTATTGGATCCCACTGGTGTTGCTGACTGGAGGGGAGCTCGCACGACAGAGAGATAGAGAGAGTGACAGAGCGTGAGAGAGGGGGATAGCGTACCTGAAGGTGAACATCTTCATCTTCGGAAGTCGGTGGAGGCCACCGGAATTTTTTGAGGTCGCCGGAACTCGGAGCTCGCCGAAAACTCGAGAGAGAGAGAGAGAGAGAGAGAGAGAGAGAGAGAGGAGTCGGAACGCGTGAAAAAACAAAACCCTAAGCCCCTTTTGATTTTATTTTTTCACGGGTTTTATAAACTACCCATTTTAACCTCGGTAAAAAATATATTCATGTGTAAAAAAAAAAAATTTAAGGGCAAACTCGACCTTTCCATAATAGCGTCCCCCTTTAAAGGGGTACGCGTCCCCCGTGTACCTCTTTAAAGGGGTACGCGTCCCCCTTTAAAGGGGTACACGTACCCCTTTAAAGAGGTATGCGCTTCCCTTTAAAGGGGGACGCGCTTCCCTTTAAAGGGGGATGCGCTTCCTCAATTGAACCTGCGCTTCCCCTCGCGTTTCGGAAGCGCTGCGTTTCGCGCTTCCGAAACGCGTCCCGGGAAAGCGCGCTTCCCCTATTCTATAGGCGTTTCCGGTAACTCTGGGAGAAACCCCTATTTATATATAAGAGAGAGGCCTTGGGGAGCTCCCAATGACTATAAATATAGCCGCTGGGAGCATGCCAATGGCTCTATGGTCATTTGACCATTGTTCCCTTAGATAATGTGAAAAAGACACAAAAAATAAAAATAAAAATAAATACATAAAAAAGACTAAACTATCCTTAGTGGACAGTCCCTATTACAAATTGTAAAATTACCAAAATACCCCTGGTGGGCCAATACAAGAAATATTAATTAATACAATTATATATACATATATATGTATATATAACCAATGTTGTGAAAAGCATTGAGGCGTAGCGTAGCTCTCTACCAAAAACTGAGGCGAGGTGTAAAGCGTAAGCCTCAAATTTTTTTGAAAACTTAAAAAAAACTTTAAACAAATATCTAAAAATACAAATAAATAAAAGGAATGCTTTATTGATGAAACAACAACCAATAAGAAATATAAAATCTCAAATAAATACTGAAAAATGTGAAATTACCATGTAAAAGTAACATTAATGCAACAACTTGATCTATGTTGATTCTTACCTGCCAAAATATGAACATTCAATAAAAAATTAAGAGCCAATACCTGCTGAAATTCAGATTAATACTCAATAAGAATCAACATATATTATGCAGGAATTCCATGTTGAAACAGCAAAGCAAGAGCCAATACCTGCTGTGTGAAAAAGATAAGAAAACACACACACATATATATATATATATATATAGCTGTGAGAAAACTACATATCATAACAGGCTTGACAACAAAATATAATGTCCTAACCTATATGTATGTTTTCCACACAAATACACACAGATTTATATATATATATATATATATATATAACTGAGAAACATCTTATATAACTGAGAAACTGATTATATAATTGAGAAACTAATTATATATCTTAGAATCAGATTATACATGAATTATATAATATATATGTAATATACACCTATCCAAACACAGAATATATATGTATATAACTGAAAATCAGAAACTAAAAATGAAAAAAAAGAAAAAGGAAGGAAAAGAAGAAGAAAAAGAAAAACAAATGAGAGTGGCGGGGCTCAGAGGAGGAGAAAAACTAACAGAAAAAAAGAAAAAGGGGAAGGAAAAAGGGATAAAAAGAGAAGAAGAAGAGATGGTAGTGAAAAAGAGGTTAGAAAAAGAAAAAAAGGAAAAAAGAGAAGAGGAAGAGATAAAAAGAGGAAAAAAATTGCGTACCTTGGGGTGACGGGGTCCTTCTCGCTGGCAACGAACAGAGAGAGAGAGAGAGAGAGAGAGAGAGAGAGAGAGAGAGAGAGAGAGAGAGAGAGAGAGAGAGAGAGAGAGAGAGAGACCTTCTTCTTCCTTTCTGCAGAGAGAGGGAGGAGGGCGAGAGATGAGAGTGAGAAACGAGAGGGTGGAGGCCCTAATCAGTCGGGCCTCCCCCTTTTTTTGGTTCAAATGGGGGCTTTGACCCCATTTTACCCAAACAAAAATGAGGCACACGACTCAGGCTGAGGCGCATGCCTCATATCACGTGAGTCATGCGCCTCATACGATTTGTGCATTTTATGTGTTTCTCAAGGCAAAAGGGCCCTCACCTTGTGGCGAGGCACGCCTTTTGCACCTTGAGGTGCGTTTTTAACAACGCTGTATATAACTATATAATGCATACATTTTAACAACACAATGCTAAGGTAAAAGCAGGTTTAGAATGGGATAATCCACTAAAAAAGTGGATATGCAAGCAGTTCTGTTTTTTAGGATAGTTCACACATGTAACTAAGAGACCTAAAAGCAACAGTGTTAAAGGGCTATAAGATCCATACTGAAGGATTAAAGTGAACTGCCATCAAGGAAACCCACCTACGTTGATCTACATCAACCTTAGAAAAGAAAGGCGACCATCACTTTCTGCTGTGAGAACCAGCATACTACATGGGCAAGAGACCTAGGCCATGGATCTAAAGAAAAATAAGACTGTCATGGGTGATCATGCATAGAATATAATGCTAGTTTCAATATTGATGTGACATTCCTTCACACTATTCGTTTTAACATGGATGTTTCAGGTGAAGACCAACTATTTCTGAAACTCATATTGATTATCAGTAACGTCTCTATGCTGTAAAATGAACTTGGGCAGAAACTCCCTTCATGCTTCTGACTGTAACTCCCTTGTGTGCTTTGAGGAGCTTTTGAAATTAGAAGGCCACAAACTTTTCGTGCTTGCTAGCATCTCCCTGGATCTCTCAGCTAGATCTATCTGGGATTTTGTTAATAATTTTGTAACGGATTCTTTGTGCAGGTTGATTGAGGAGTGTTGGGATCCTGAGCCATTGGCTAGACCAACTTTCTCTGAGATTATAGTTCGTCTTGACAAAATTTGTGCATATTGTACCAAGCAGGGTTGGTGGAAGGAAACATTCAAGTTGCCTTGGTACGTAAGCTAATATTTGGACTAATTTTGACAATGTTGCTGCATCCTTTTAGTGATGGATTACGTAATAACAGGATGCTTTCACTGCACTCTATGTCACACGGACTCTTCTAACAGGGCACTGCACCCGCACCCAGTGGGTGTGACACTTGGACACAACTTCCTTTGTGTTAGGTGAAGTCAACCACACTGAGGTCCATTTCTATCCAAAAGTAGACTCAGTTAACCCTAATCAAGTCCATTTTTATCTATATTATATATATAAATACATAAATGCACACAAATACACATAGTGTTAACTTAAAACTGTTAAAAATTATATATATATATATATATATATATATATATATATATATATATATATATATATATATATATATATACTCCCCGCACCCAAGTTTTTTTAAAGTGCTGCATCGCCGCATCTGCACCCACACCTATGTGACATAGACTGCACTTGTAACTTGAAAGCTTGCTTTTTCTGAAATTATGGAAATAATTGTAACTTTTAAATCTTATGAAAAATTCCTTCAGTAGGTTGGCATCAGTTTAAGGTTAGTAAGGGGTTGACATATCAGGCCCTGGTCCTATATGCATTTAAAAAAAGGTTCATAACTTGCATTTTAATATGTCAGCATTATCATTATATATGAGTCACTAGAAATATGGGCATTTCCAACACTTTTTTTTGCAAATCCAACCATGTGGATGTGCTTGGCATGGTGAAATTGCTAGGAATCAACCATTGGATTGTGTATTTTCGTTGAAAACATGCGATTTTGAATGCTTGAATATTTATGAAGATTATGAGCCATTGATTTTAATGCCTTAAAAAAAAGTCTCGTTTATGCATCAAAATCAGATGATTCAAGAACAGGTTCTTATAAAACCAAGCATGTAGATCACATCCGTATCGTTAGATTCAAGAGAAAAGAAAAGAAAATCCATGAAAATCGCCGTTCACACATTAGTTCCCATATTTCCAGTTCTCATATTCTAATGACTCCATTATATATATATATATATATATATATATATATATATATATATATATATATATATATATATATATATATATATATATATATATATATATATAAAATTGGGGGCCAAAAGGAAATGCTGAACTAGCTAACTTCCACTAAAAGCTGTGGACATTAAGAACCAATTGGACCTCATAGATGTGATCAGCATGTTCCAAATATTTTGAATAGTGTTTTTTCAAAGAAAAAAAAACATGATTTTATGACCTGAAAAAGTTTCGCACATTGTACGCCGTTGATTTTTTAAGCCTTATAAAAGGACACCTACAAAATCAAAAGCATATTCCCACTAAACAAAACATGTAGATCACATCTAAAAGGTTAGTTTCATGAAAAAAACAACCAAAAAAATGGAAAAAAGTGGCATTTGTACTATATACCATGGTTGTGTTCAGCATGGTCAAAATAGTAGAAAAAATAGACTCTTGGATCTTATTTTTTGGATGTAAAAGTATGATTTTATGAGGGTTGAAAATTTGGTACATTGTAGGCCATTGATTTTTCAATCCCTGCAAAATTTTACATACAAGTTGGAGTAACATGATTCAAACACCAATGTGTACTAATTCAAATGTGGATCACATCTGGATGGTCAGATGTGCAAAGAACATTAAAAAGTTAGAAATATTACTATTTTTTACTAGAGGGTGGTATATATATAGTGGAAATTAGCTAATTCAGTAAGTCTTTTTTGCCCTCAATAGACTTTGAAAACGTCCATGTAGTTAAATACTTTTTCACCACAATGTGCAATTAATGTTTTGTTAAAAATTAAAGGCACATGTTTTATTTGTTATTTGGGAGCCTGCATTTTCTGTTACTCTGTGAATGGACTAAAGTGCCATTTGTGAAGACAACAGAAAAAGCCACCATGGTATCTTGAAAATTTTTACGGGCTTAAGGATTTACTGAACTTGTTAGTATCCACTAGATGCTGTAAGCCTAATATGTGTTGAGAGAGAGAGAGAGAGAGAGAGAGAGAGAGAGAGAGAGAGAGAGAGAGAGAGAGAGAGAGAGAGAGAAAGATCTAAGTCTGCTATGGTGAGCCATTAAAAATTTGTAAGAAAAAAATTTCAGAAATTGTTAATGCACATTAAATAATGTGGATACACACATTTGCATGCAACGCACATGTACGCCCATGCTGTGGTCTACCTCCATGTTGTGTTAACGTGAAACTAACCCTACTCACTTCTATGTTGGGTCTTAGCTGATTGCGTTATATGGGTAAGGTTAGATACGCTTTCCAGGCATTTATTTAGGTTTTCTAACTCCAAATTAATTCTTGCCTGTCTTTGATGCAGGAAATGATTTGCGTCTGGAGTTCCTTCTCCCTAGCAAAGAAAGGTGAAGTTTCTCTGGACGGGCTGAGCTAGCTTGATAATTGTCAGCTTTATCTGTTTGTATCTGTTTGCACAGTCATTCATAAGTTGCACCCACATTTTATATATGAAATATCAAATAAACCCTCGGTAGAAAATAAAATCATCAAGACAACTGTGTTGATTTATGTGTAATTTCAAAGATCCTCCTTTCAATTATTACCATATTGTATGTTATTGTCTCGGCTTTATGTATGCAGCCTTAGTCAGATTTAAGCATTGAGGTATTTGGATCGCTTCTTATTGTTTTTATTGTTCAATTATCATTGATTTTTCTTCTAACCTTTATCACAGACCCATGAAATGCTAGAACTTTTGAGGCCCAAAATAGCTCAATTCAAGTACTACTGTGATGTGGCTCGTATTAAGTGGCCCACCTCGGATCTCGCTTGGCTTTGTATCCTATTTACCAAGTGCCCTGGCCTTATGTCTAAGTGACCGACTTTTTCTTTTTTTTTTCATCTAAAAAAAAGCTGCGTGTCGATCTCTCATCGCCCTCACTTTTCATGTACCCATGAGTCATGACACTTCTCAATTAATTAATAAATACATTTTCCTCCCTTTAATTTTTTTTTTGTCAAAGGATTGGAATTCTTAAAACCATATCTGCTGTCTTGATTTCTTTCTTGGCGTGGAAGAAAAACTTTATATATCTCTGGGTAAGGTAGAGACGTATTAAAAGTGAGAAAAAAAACCGATCTGTTAGTTTTCAAAATTCAAGTGGCAAATTTATTACCTGTGGTTTGTTGTAATTTAACTTTGCGTCTGTATTTTCTGTTTTTTTTCCCCCTCAAATATATATGGGCAAGTTGGGTATGGCATACTTGGTGTGAGGCAGCCCCTTGTTGGTGAGTGAATCGGAACACATTTACAAATTAAGAAATCACATTGGAACTAAAAATCGGGTGGTTCATCACCCCGTATGTGCGCCAAGTTTCTTGCTGTATTGGTTGACATCCAAGTGCATCTATCTAAACCTTTTCAACGTGTACAGAATATCCATCAGCTGTTGTGGCACTTGCGGCAGTTGCCCCTTTTCCTTGTATAGCCTGTTTGATAATCCGGACCAGTACGTCAAGTCTCGACGACTCCATCATAAGAGGAGCATGCCGAGCAGCATGTATTAGGCTATCTGTCCACCATGTTGATTCTCTCTTGGTAAAGTCTTTTGGGCTTCACGATCGATCCCAGCAACTCAAAATGTCCGACATCGTTCCTAAAGAAAGCCCTATAGACTAATTTTGCTTACATATTATGCAGTAAAAGAAAATCCATCTCAACGGGTTTTCCATCGACAAGTCGTCTCACGTGCATTAGCTGATCATTTGCTTCACCTTGCAGGCGACCTCAAATCGTTGTCAGATGGAACACATTTATTATCATCTATTTCTCAACACTCCAAAGATTCAGGTAATCGTCCTTATATAAAGGTGTTTCCTCCATCCGACTCTTAAAGACAAGTTAACCACCCATGGAGCAAACGAAAAATCAAGCAGCTGGCCATTGCTAGCACTTGTCTTCACAATACTCATGCTGAACTCGACACTTTCCCGACCGCACGACCCTACTTGTTCTCTCGAGTCTCGTCCATAGATTTGGTATTCTTAAATGCTAAAATCCAAGCAAGTTTAGCAAGGAGGGCTAGGTTCCCCACAACCTGAACCACCTTTCACTCTTGCCAGCGCTCCCCCGTGACCACCCTCAATTTCTTCACCATCATCATCATTGCAGTTGTTCTCGCTGATGAACCACAACTATCCATGGAACCAAGGAACTCGTGAGCATCGACCCATAGGGGTGTCAACGGGTAGGGCTCAGTTCGGAACCAATTTTTGGGTATGGTATCGGGTTCGGACCAGAGTCTAATCGGCTCCACTATAAGAGAAACCATACCTGGACCCGATAAGAACTACATGAATCAGACCTGATAAAATAATAATTTTTTTTATCATTTTTACATTGAAAAATTGTGTGTCTTAATCGAAACTCGGGTCAGTCCCAGGTCTGGTATAAAATTTCACAAATCATACCCGGATCCATGTATTAATCGGACCTTCAGGTCTGGACCCAAGTCATAATCGGGTCTTCTTATTTATCACCATACCTGGACCCTATAATCCCTGCAAAGTCATATATAATCGTCATTTTTGTTGGTTGACCTTTTTTGTTTTTAAATATTGACAGGTACAGATCAACTCTCACCTACACTAGTTTGCCTTCTCATTTTTTGCGAAAGATTTTAGGGGTTTCGCCTTTCTTTACTACTTTTGCACATAGATGGATGGGGACGAGTGTTTGGCACTTGCTTGATGGGTACAAAGAGCATCTTTTCTTTGGGTTTTCAAAATTTATTTTAGAGAATCCATGCTCATTTTCTAATCTAATCTTGTTTTTATATGTGGTTTCTATCTTGATTATGCTAAAACGAGAATATGTAGGATATAATTCCTATTCATCAATTTTTTTGAAAATGATCCTTGATACAAATTGGTATTACTTGATGTGCTGAAAATTTTGAAGCATTTTGTTTCTGCATATCGCGTATTTGATGAAAAGTCAAAGGAAGCACTGTGTCATGGAATAGACCATATGATATTACATGTTCTTATGTCAAAATATGTAGTCATATAGAAAACCAGATCTAATAACCTTTATAATTATTCATGTTTGTGTTAAATGGGTTCACTAGTCATAAAATAATGGGTTGAAGAGTATCTAAACTAGAGCCTGGAGGTTAATATGAATATTGACGCCACTTCAAATCTAACTGACAAATATTGCAAAAATTGAATTGTTGAGAATGACAATATACCTTTAACTTTGTTGCAAAAAAAAAAATACTAATATACTATTAATCTTAAAAACATTTTAGAATTAATTTATGTTCTAAACTCTGACTGTTATTTTACTCCAAAAAACGGCACTTTTTTGGGAGCCAGAACCAATTTGTTGAAATGGTTAAACCACCTGAAATAAAAAAAGTGCTCCCCAACAGCTTCTAGGGTTGGAAACTTCCAATGCATGGAAACCATGTTTCATCTCAATACACGGCTCCCAAACATAGCTTGAATGGAATCAAAGTAGATTTCCTGATATTCACCAACAACCCAAATTTAGGGATGTAAACGTGTCGGATCCAGGATGGAAGGTTTTGCAAATTTTGGACGTTCCAGATCCGATTCTCCCATGTATTCACCTATTCTGGATCTGACCCGTTTGCATCCCTACCCAAATATCCTTTCAAACCCCTTTATAAAGAAGAGTGCACTGTTTGCAAAGAAAGTATGTCTCCACTTGAATGAATTGATAGTGCATAGATTGAGAGCCCTATTTGCCGTGACACGCTGAATTTTTCTGACAAGATGCTGCATCACCATTAGAAAAAGAGTAAGGTGACACAAGTAGACCTTGACAAAATGCCTCTACTATTGTAAAAAACATTTCTATGATTCACATTGTTGTTACTTTGCGTAAATGATATCATCCTCACAAGAATCAATCTTGCCTTTCTTGATGAATTTATCAGCAAGTCACTAAAGAATTAGACATTTAAGATTTGGGCTATCTCCACTATTTTTTTGAGATAAGAGGTACATCGATTTTCTGGAGAGCTATTTTTAAATCAATGAATATACACTTATGAATTACTCGACTGAACTCAAATGACTAATGTTAGGCCTGTCTTCAAACATCAGAGTTACTAAAGATGGTGAAAGTCCTTTTCATGACCTTACGTTTTATAGAAGCATTTTGGGGGTCATGTTTTATGGCAATATCAGCTATACCTTCTTAGGGGCTAACTGCATCTTTTGGAATGCCAAGAAACAATTAATTTGTTGCCCGATCTAGTATAGAGGTTGAATATCAGGCTATGACATCAACTGTGGCAGAATTCACTTGAATTAGTATCATTCTTCAAGACATTAGTTTATATCTTAACCCCCAATTCTGTTCGTTGACCACATTTCTGCTCTCCAAGTGACAATCAAACCAACATTCATACTGAAATTGATTATCATTTTACTAGAGAAAAGGTTTCTCTTAGTCTCTAGTTATGAAGTATGTGATGTCCACAAATCAAGTTGCTGATATCCTCAAGACAGCTGTTTCATAGCATTAGTTTATAGTGCTTATAACCAAACTAGGACTATGGGACCACCGCCAAGGCAGGAATAATAGATCGGAACATGATCGAGAGCCAAATGTGCTTGGTGACGTCCTATAGTTGGCAGAGATGAGAAGGTTGCTAAAAATCTAGACATGATAGAGACTGGAGGATAATGTTCTCACTGCTAGCATTATTTGAGGACCTTTTGTTGATAATAGATTTCATGATCTCCTCTCACTGTAATCTTGTATATATATATATATATATATATATATATATATATATATATATATATATATATATATATATATATATATATATATATATATATATATATATATAGAGAGAGAGAGAGAGAGAGAGAGAGAGAGAGAGAGAGAGAGAGAGAGAGAGAGATGAACATATTAGGCCCCATTTCTCATTTAGCATGATTGATTTAGTGGGAATCGGCTCTTGTATCATGTTTTTTCGATGAAAAAATATGATTTGTTGAGCCGAAAAAAACTGGTACCTTCATAGCCATTGATTTTGGATCACCAAAAAAACATGTATAAAGGTCAGGTTCCGGCAATCCAAAAGTTGGTTCCCACTAAACAAAACTTATAGATCACATCTACGGTGTTAGATGTAAAAAAAATACTTAAAACTATGATTTTTGAAGGGGCCGAACGAGACCTAACTAAAAAGGAGGCCTAAGGAACACATTACTCATCTCTCTCTCTCTCTCTCTCTCTCTCTCTCTATATATATATATATATATATATATATATATATATATATATATATATATATATATATATATATGAGTAATGTGTTCCTTACACATCCTTTTTCGTTAGGTCTTGTTAGGCCCCTTAAAAAATCGTAGTTTTAAGTATTTTTTCTCACATCTAACACCATAAATGTGATTTGTATGCTTTGTTTGGTGGGAACCAACTTTTGGATTGGCATAATTTCCAGTTATCCAAAATCAATGACTATAAAGGTATAAGAAAAACATGTTTTTTCAGAGAAAAACATGATCCAAGAGTTGATTCCCACTAAATCAAGCATACTAAACACATCTAACGATTCAGATCTATCATAAAGCACTTAAAACCTATGGGGTAGAACGAGAAATGAGGCCTAATATGTTCAGTTCACACACACACACAGTAATGTGTTTCTTAGCCCCCTTCAAAAATCATAGTTTTAAGTATTCTTTCTCACGTCTAACATCTTAGATGTGATCTATAGGTTTTGTTTAGTAGGAACCAACTTTTGGATCGCCAGAATATGACCTGTATATAGATTTTTTTGTGATCCAAAATCAATGGCTATGAAGGTACCAGTTTTTTTCGGCTCATAAAATCATGTTTTTTTTAATATATTAGGCTTCATTTCTCGTTTTGCCCCATTCTACCCCATAGGTTTTAAGTGTTTTATGATAGATCTGAACCATCAGATGTGTTAAGCATGCACAATTTAGTGGGAATCGACTCTTGGATCATGCTTTTTCGATGAAAAATCATTGTTTTTCTGAGCTGGGAAAACCTAGTGCCATCATAGCCATTGATTTTGGATCACCAGGAAAACATGTATATAGGTTAGATTCAGGCGATCCAAAAGCCAGTTCCTACTAAAAAAACCTATAGATCACATCTACGATGTTAGATGTGAGAAAAATACCTTAAACTATGATTTTTGAAAGGGCCTAACGAGGCCTAACAAAAAAGGGGGCCTAAGAACACATTACTATATATATATATATATATATATATATATATATATATATATATATATATATATATATATATATATAAAGGATCACACTCTCACCATTTAGGAGGTGCTTAGTCTTCCTTATGTGGACCATGTAAACATTGCTCTCTCTCTCTCTCATGTTTTCTCTTGCCTTATCTTCTTGGGTCCTAAGTGTTGATAGAGGTGAATCCCTATTTATAGGATTTCGAGTGGGTCATAGACCTAGACATTAGTGTAATGCAAAATATCTAGATTTAATTGCCATGCAATAACTTTGATCTAATTGGCCAAAAATGTGAGGTGTTATACTCTGATTGCCCAATTCGGTTGCTTAGGGGCTAAGAAAAGTAACTGAGAAGGTTGGTCGAAACCTAGCATTTTATAAATGAAAAATGATCATATAGAAGGACAAAAATGATGCATTTCCAAAAATGTCTCATAATTTACCAAAAATGCTGAATATAAAATCAAGTCGGTTTCAAATTTGTTCTTGATGCTTTTACCCCTTGTAGGTATAAATTTTTGATTTTTGCACGTCATGACACTAAAATAATACACCCACGAAACTCATCAACAAAATCGCATCTGAAGTTGTGATTTTTCAAAAAAGATTGCAAAATTCTAAACAATTTGTGAAACTCATGACAAGTTTCGTGTGATCAACTGTGAAAATCATAAAATTTGCAAAAGTCAACGATAATTGCGAAATTGTGGATGAGTATAGCATGAATTATTGCAAAATTTCTTTTTTTTTTTTGTAAAATTCTATACGAGTATAGTATAAAAGTAAAGCTAGGGTTTCACAAAAACTTATTTTTTTGTGGTCTCAAACTAGTGAGAAATTATGGCCATTTTTTCAGGGCCAAGCATTAACGGTGCTTCATCGCCGAAAAATCATCGACAATGAGTTCTTTTGGTAAGAGCATCTTATGGTATGGATGGGATAGAAAATAAAATCCACAACTCATTCTCGTCATAGAGAATATGAACGCTGTTGATATGTCTCTCCATCAACACAGGGTTGACGTATCTTATAATCAGCGTTCGATCCCGTGGTATGGGTGGGATATACAACATACAACTTTGAAGTCTCTACATCAATTATTTTCAATTGCTCTTCATTGAATGAGAATCCATTCATTGAGAACTAAAAAACAATTTAAAGAACTTCATTCCCTATTATACACACAATTCATTCTCATAAACAAATCAATCACTTATTATAAAACAAGAATCAAACAACTTTATTATATGTTATATATATAATTCATTCTCCTAAAAAAAAGAATCAAACAACTTCATTCTCTGTTATATACACAATTAATTTATAAACAAATGCATATACATGATAAGACTCTTCATCAGCTTTCATTGCTGCAAGCGAAAATGTATCTACTGTCTCAAAAACTCACGACATTGCTCAAGATCAATAAACCTTTTGCCACAAGCAATTTCACAATCGTTTGACTTTGTTGATAGGTACTGGAATTGTTTGCATTCGTTAAGTTTTTCGTTGCACAAGTCGCCATACAACTTTGAAGTCTCTCCATCAATTATTTTCAATTGCTCTTTATTGAACGAGAATCCATTCATTGAGAACCAAGGGGTTGACTTTCCAAATGTCATTAGTGCATCATTCTCACCCACCAGTACTTGTTCTAAATCATCACTAATTTGGTCCTCCCTTATCATTTTTGGGTTCGACTCAGTCGACATGGTATACTCATAATCATTGCTATCATTTGATTCTGCACTATTCTTGTCATCGTTACTAGTGCAAAATGATTGATCGACTGCACAAAATAAATCAAAACTCATCGTAGTGGTAAAAGTGTAACAATTTTGAAATTTGGAAAGATAAATGAAGAGATTTTGGAAAGATTCTTGCAAAATTAAAATCAGGGTCAGAGTCCTGATCAAACTGGGATTCTCTGAATAGAGTCCTGGTTCAACTAAAACTCTGAGTTTTTGACTTCTTTTTAAAAGATTTTGAAAGATTTGGTTAAAACAAGTAAAATAACAATGAAGGACATAGTCCTAGTCCGACTGGGATTCTGACAAAGAGTCCTAATCCGACTAGGATTCTTGAAGAAGAGTCCTAATCCAACTAGGACTCTGGGATTTTGGCCAAAACGGAAGATTTTGAAAGGTTTTCTCCAAAAACAGGTAGAAAAGGTAATAAAAAGTAGAGTTCTGATCCGACTAGGACTTTGGAAAAAGAATCCTGATCCAACTAGGACTCTAAGATTTTGGCTAAAATAAAAGAAATGGACAAGGGATATGACCATAACTGGTTTAAAATCAAAATGGAGTTTTGAAAATATTTTAAAAAGATAAAAAGATAGAGTCCTGATCCAACTAGGACTCTGAAATTTTTGAGAAATTTGATAAATGAAGGAATCCAGAAGCGACACCACCTAAATGGGTCTCATCTGAGAATTAAAATCAATTGAAAATTGAGTTTAAAATGAATCCAGATTGTTTTCTGAGAAAATACTTCAAAATATAAGGTCCTCGGGGTTGGCAAATGACAGAATGTTGATTAAAAACCCAGGTTTTAAAATTGATTTTGAAAGAAAAGTTTTAAAACTCGAATCTGGATTAAATATTTTGAAAATAGGAGTGCTGGATCTCGAAAATGAGATGTAATGACATGCAATGCTATGCAATGCAATGAAATGGTATGTCGAATGCATGCGATGATATACAATGACACATGAAATATATAAACACTGGATGAGGGTGAAAATTTGGGGTGTTTACAGGAACAATACTCAACAAGTCGTGAGGCTAAGACAGAACACGACTCTGAATGGTCAGCAGTCTAACTTTAGCTGCCTGAAGTGTCGTGTGAACCACCTTGGGAGACCACGTCCTCGTGACATTGGTGGTTGCCTTTATTGTGGCAAAATGAGTCACTTTATAAGGGATTGCACCAAGAAGACTGCAGATGAACAGAGGAGTAATGCCGGATCTGCCAGACCCTCTCGACCAGTATCACAGTGCTCTCAGTTCCAACGACCGTCACCTAGAGTAGAACAAAGGCCTGCTGCAGGTCGTGTATATGTTGTAATGACTGAACAAGTAAAAAATGGTGACCTGATTGAAGACACTGTACCTGTTAATAGACATGCAACTTACGTTTTGTTTGATCGTGGTGCTACTTATACCTTTATCTCCGATGATTTCACCGAACAACTCCACACTTCAGTGCAACCGGTTGATAAAATGATCGAGGTATATAACCCGTTGGGTTCACACACCAAATGTATTCGGTGTGTGAAAAACTTGGATATTGAGATAGCAGGACAACACTTCCCTATTGATGTCATCCTAATCGATATAATACAATATGATGTCATTCTGGGAATGAATTGGTTGACCCAGAATAATGCCAAGATTTTGTGCCGTGAGGGCACCGTGATTCTATCTCGACCGAGATTGCCTAAAATGGAATACCGGTTATCCAAACCTCTCCCACAAAAAAGACTCATATCAGCATTTAAGGTACAAAAATACCTTAGGAAGGGTTGTGTGGCCTTCTTGTTGAGTCTCTCAGTGGAAATATCTAACGACCAACCCCTTGAGAGTTTGAAAGTGGTACGGGAGTTTCCCGATGTGTTTCCTGAGAAATTGTCAGGACTTCCACCACTTCGTGAGGTTGAATTTGGAATTCAATCCTTACCTAGAACAACACCAATATCCAAAGCCCCGTATCGAATGGCGCCAGCTGAGCTCAGCGAGTTGAAATGACAGTTGAAAGAACTAATGGGACAAGGGTTCATCAGTCCAAGTGTATCACCGTGGGGAGCCCCAGTGCTATTTGTAAAGAAGAAGGATGGATCCCTTTGGTTATGCATTGATTATCGGATGCTTAACCAGGCAACCGTTAAGAATAAGTATTCGTTGCCTCAGATTGAGGATTTATTCGATCAGCTCAAAACATCAAGAGTATTCTCCAAGATCGACCTCAGGTCTGGGTATCATCAACTCAAAGTTAAGGAGGAGGATATACCCAAGACTGCCTTTAGAACAAGATATGACCATTATGAGTTCGTAGTAATGCCCTTCAGACTCACTAATGTGCCTCCTGCCTTTATTGATCTAATGAACCGGATATTCAGACCATATTTGGACAACTTTGTCATCGTCTTCATCGATGATATTCTCGTATATTCAGAGAATGAGGAACAACATAAGGAACACTTGAGGATTGTCTTGAAAACCCTTTAGAATAACCAACTCTATGCCAAGTTTTCAAAATGTGAATTTTGGCTAGACAAAGTGATGTTCCTCGGCCATGTAATATCAAAGGATGGGATCACAGTAGATCCTGCGAAGGTGGAAGCTGTGATGGACTGAAAGCAGCCAGAAAATATCACTGAGGTCCGTAGCTTCATTGGACTTGCCGGGTACTACCAGAAGTTCATTCAGGACTTCTCCCGAATCACCGTACCCATGACGAAACTATTGAAAAAGGGAGTCAAGTTCGAATGGAACGACCAGTGTAAGGAATGCTTCGAAGTTCTCAAATAGAGACTTACTACTGCCCCTGTCCTTACTCTACCTTCTGGTTAGAGAGGATTTGTGGCTTATACCGATGCCTCGAGAACGGGTTTGGGTTGCGTGCTGATGCAACACGACAAAGTGATCACTTATTCCTCACAGCAATTAAGGATCCATGAGAAAAATTATCCAATCCATGACCTAGAGCTTGTCGCGGTGGCGTTCACGCTTAAAATCTGGCGACACTACCTATACGGAGAGAAATTTGAGGTCATGTTGGACCATAAAAGCCTAAAATACCTATTTTCTCAAAAGGAACTCAATATGCGGCAACGACGATGGATGAAATTCCTTAAGGACTATGAATTCACGCTTTCCTATCACCCTGGAAAGGCGAATCTCGTAGTGGATGCCCTTAGTCGAAAGACTGTTGGCACTCTCGTCAGCCTCACAGGACAATAAAAGTTGAAGGATTTCGTCAACTGGAAGCCATTCCTGGCTGATCTAGGAAAGATTCGATTGTCATACCTGACGATCCATATCGAGATTCTCGATCGAATCATATCCGAACAATGCAAAGACCTCCAGTAATTGGAATTAAGAGCTCGTGCTGAAAATGATGATACTTTCTTCCATTTAAAAGAAGATAGAGGAATATGGATGAAAGAAATGATATGGGTTCCAAATAACCCTGAGCTAAGAGAGGAAGTACTCCAGGAAGCTCATAGTAGCAAGTACACTATCCACCCTGGAGGTACCAAAATGTTTCAGGACTTGCAGAAAAAGTACTGGTGGAGGGGTATGAAATGAGACATGGCTACATTTGTCTCGAAGTGTTTGATCTGCCAGCAAGTCAAGATCGAACATCAACGACCTGGTGGAAAGATGCAATGGATCGAGATTCTAGAATGGAAATGGGAAGGCATTACGATGAATTTCATTGTAAGATTACCTCGATCCAAGAGACAACACGACTCTATACAGGTGATCGTGGACATACTCACCAAGTCTGCTCACTTCCTGCCAATCAACACTCGTTATTCAACTAAAAGATTGGCGGAAATCTATGTTTGGGAAATCGTCAGACTCCATGGAGTGCCGATATCGATCATATCTGATCGTGACCCGAAGTTCACCTCTCACTTTTGGGAGCAGTTGCAAAGAGCCTTGGGGACGAAACTCAAGTTCAATACAACATTTCATTCCCAAACTGATGGGCAATCTGAGCAAACCATACAGACTCTTGAGGATACGCTAAGAGCCTGTATGTTGAAATGTAAGGGTGATTGGGTTTCCCATCTAGCGTTGGCTGAATTTGATTATAATAATAGCCACCACGCTAGTATCGGGATGGCACCGTATGAAGCCTTATACAGATGACCCTGTCGATCATCGATCCATTGGGGTGAAGTGGGTGAGCGAACCTTGAACTCGTCCATTGTGTTGCAGCATTATACTGAGTAGGTCCATATGATCAGAAAGAAGCTACTGACTGCTCAGAGTCGACAGAAGAGCTACACAAATCAACGGCATAGGGAACTCACTTTTGCGGTTGAAGATAAGGTTTTTATCAAGGTCTCCCCAACCAAGAGTGTGTTCCATTTTGGAAAAAAGGGGAAGCTCAACCCCAGATTCGTTGGTCCCTTCGAGGTTTTGAACCGAATTGGAGAGACTACCTACTGAGTAGCATTGCCACCACAATACGCGCAAATACATGATGTATTTTACGTGTCAATGCTTCAGAAATACGTTCATGATCATTCTCACATCATCCAACATGAAGATATAGACATTCGAGAAGATATGACGGTGAAGGAAAGGCCAATAAAAATCATGGACCGTCAGAAACAAGTGCTCAGAACGAAGGTCATTCCACTTGTAAAGGTGAAATGACAACTTCATGGAATCGATGATTGCACTTGGGAGTCAGAATCTGATATTTGGGATAAGTATCCTGAACTCTTTGCCTTGTACTCTTAACTGAATTTCGCGGACGAAATTCCTTTAAGGGGGTAATGATGTAAGACCAGCAATTTTTCAATCAATTTTTGAATAAAATTCATGAGACATTTACCGGTAAAAATAACATTTTTCTCAGAATGCGAAACGAATCAATTTCCACAAACCAATTAAACTTAGGATATTCGTCGATTCACGACTATATGCTCAAACACACTGGAAGTCATAACTTCCTACCTGAACGAAATCAAGAGATTTCCACGAGCCAACTTTCTTAATTACGTTGATACGAAGGGACTGGCGTACTCAGAATTTTTCGAAAAAAATCACCGAAAACCCAAAATTTTTGCGGCACTCACAAGAATGTTGGTGGGACCCATAGAAATATTCCTCAGAAAATATCTGGTGGGACCCACAAAAATATCCCATAAAATATTTCAGATGGATAAGATCAACTTACGTATGACTTGGCTATGGCCCAGGGTTCCAAACAACCTTGATGGATGCAAGGTACGCACAACGGTGTATATCCATTTCTCGAGTTAAGCATAGCGATTTCTCGCCAAAAAGGGGAGATGCCGTTGAAATGGATAAAAGAAAGGCACACTTTCTTCGTCAAAGAGAGGAAGTGTTGCTGGAATTTCTGAAGAAGCTAAAAATAGCTCAGAAAGAACGTAGCAAGATACTCCATCATATAGCGGAGTGCTACCTAGTTCATGGAATGCTTTCTACAACGTAAAAAGGATCGTCGCACCACTGCCGATGGAGCGGGGGAGGTGCTGACGAAATGATTGGCAAAAGAGCTCACAGAATCAGTTAAATGGCATAATGATATCCGTTGTTGGAACGATGCAAGAATGGCTCGTATCCCTGTGCCTGTAAGGGCACATTACTCGTAAGGGCCGCTGAGCTAGAATAGAGGTTGCGCCTTGACCAAGTTTGGACTCGTTGCATAAAAATACACCGAGCAGCCGATTTATTTAGATTGAGTCATATGCATGCTTATTGAGAACAGTTACACAACCAGACTCGTATTGGCCGAAGAGCCAGAGTGTGTTGTTTCCACTCGGAAGAGGTGTGATGCTCATGATGGCCGCAATGCCGAGAGCGGTGTTCAACATGCATATGAATAAGACTTAAGGTCGCATATATCCCGCGGTTGAAAATCGTGTTAGGGGTACCCCCTCAGTTGATAATTGTGTTGTGACAGACTGAATGGAGTCGGATACATACTCCCGTAGTGCTGAGGCACAGGCTGCCTAAATGACATGCAAATATCTGTCCAAGTAATTGTAAGACTGACAGACTCCTTTAAAAATTATGTTCACTGTGGAATGACAGTGATGGTACAACCTTGAGTGACACGTATTTTACTTTAGACTTGATAGAGTCCACGATGACCTCAGTCACTCATGGGTTTTGGGGTCGTGGTTATCCTTATGATCTAAGGATTGAACCCAACTACTGCAAGTAGAGAATGCATCCGAATATGGGCCTAGTAGGATTCTCCCGGTTGAAACACACTACCCTACTATGGATAGGGTCAATAGGCCTGTGGGGTATCTAAAATATATAGAATAATCAACCCCCAGAACGTCTAGTTGATGTCCGGACAATGCTTCGCCCGCGTACCAAAGGTAGAAGAGGTTAAATATCAAAACAATGCATTAGCTTAGGTTCAACGATGCTTGAATGTATGAGTGGATGGAAGTTGTTGAGTCAGTCCTGCATAACCTTTGTGAAGGTGTCATGATCGGTATACGACTGGACCGACTGGGCAAAGACCCTTGTTGTATCCGCACGACTAAGTGAAGCTCGATGAGTTGTCCTTAGATGCGTTGGATATGAATGTGCCAAGTATGAAGACTTGAGCACAATATTCGATCTGAAAGAGGTCAAGGCTAAGTCATGGAGACTTGAGCGATTATTCCAAATCACAACCTTGAAGAGGCTTGCGCTAAGTCATGAAGACTTGAGCGGATGTTTAACTCATAGCCCTGAGAAGGCTCTTGCGATATACGCTAAGTCATGGAGACTTGAACGTCGTTATTGCGAACTGCGACCCTGAGTTGTCAACGCATGTATTTAAGTTGAATGGATATACGATTGCTTGCTTACTAGACCATCAGTGGTGCTGACCCCGTTTAATAGGAATTTTAGGTGTTAAACCTGCGTTGCGATATACAAAGCAAGGCGGCATCAAGTTCTAGGGTTTCTCTATACAGAGTTGTACTGCTTCCTTTTATTGAACCTATATTGCTTTTCCAAGCAATGATGTTGTAATAAACATGTGGTTTTCGATAAAATGAAACACTTTGGTGGTCAATGAGTTGCTTGGCCACATACCTGTAATGTGCTCGAAGTTTTCTAAAACTGACGACTCATTATCGTCTGATTTCGCTGCTAAAAGCTTTCTAAAGTTCCACTGCAAAAAAAAAAAGATATTCATGAAAATTTTAACTTAGCTTTGTTTTGAGAATTTGGGATGTTACAGGTTGTATGGAGTTACAAATACTGACCACCATGAGTTTGTAGTTGATCTACCCCCAAATGGATTAAATCCATCTGTAGATAAACCAAGTCTAACATTTCTCACTTCCATTGCGAAGTTCTGATGAGTACGATCAAAGTGCTTCCAAGCTTCCGCGTCAACAAGATGCGTGATCTTGTCTTCATCATGTCAAACTTTATTTGCATGGCATCTCATGTGTTTAGCTGTCCTTGAAGACATATACAATCATTGCAATCTAGGAGTGATAGAAAAGTAGCAGAGCGACTTGTATGAAACTTCTTTTGATCTCGTGCTACCATTGCCTCTTGTCTTTGGCTTGAACCGATGATGCCTACATGATGGGCATAATATGTTGTTTTCCTGATCCTTGAAATGCAACATGCAGTGATTTGAACAAACATTTATCTTTTTATACCCCATACCTAGAGCGTTGACCATAACCTTCGCATGATAGAAATTTTGTGGCAATTTCTCATTTTTGGGCAACATATTCTTCGTAATCATGCACAAACAGTCAAAACATGATTGACTCAAATTATACTCAGACTTCAAATTCATTAGTTGAAGAACTGCAGACAAGATAGTGTGACTCTCGCAACCGTTCCAAAGTGGCTCATCAGCATCTCTAAGTAAATCATAAAATCTACTAGTTGCATCATTTGGTGATTCTTCATCTACTGCAGTTGTTACATCATTAGGATCCATAGCAGAACCCAGTTTTGTTCATACGACATCAAATATCAAATCCATATATTGATTATCGTGCACAACATTCTCCCGTGCATCAAAATTATTTCTAAATTCTTCACCATGAAACGTCCAATTCTGATAATCGCTTACAAAACCCTTCATGTATAGGTGATGTCTAACACCATGAGGTTCTACAAAATGATTGTTCTTACAAATCTTGCAGGGACACTTAATCCGACCTGTAGGATTCACGGTACTGACACTTGCCGTTGCAAATTTAATAAAACTTTCAACACCATCCATATATTTATGCGATAACTCATTGTCAACTATCCTACGATACATCCATTCACGGTTTGCAGTCATTTTGTCGTATGATGTTACGAATAGTATCCTAACCAGTTAAAAGAGAATCATCAGTATGATGAAGAAAATATCAAATTTATCATGCAATATATGATGTCATACAATCACAAGAATTATGATGCGTGCATTGATAACTTAATATTTTCATGTACAAACTATTCATAACACGATACATTCATTTGAAGCATGTTTTCATTATACAATTTCACATGTAAGTCATAATCAAATTGAAAGTAACTACATGCAAGCATGGATACAATCACATCAAACATTGCAATACATCGAAAACATTTATATAAAAAAATGTCAAACATGTACCTACAACAAACGCACTCCAATATCCCGCTAACTACTATCATGCCTAGCATGAAATCCGTACTCAAAAAATAAGAACACTTCTATTCTCATAAATTAAAATCATGCTCAACATGATTTCCAAACTCCAACAAAGCAGTCCTAGATATCAACAACTAAGTGAGTGTGTGAACAGTAAAGTGTTGCATCCAATAAATTAAATAACATGTGATGCACTTGCATCACTTACTCACCACGGGTATTTACCCGATTTGCATTGTTTTTGTCACTTACTTACCACGGGTGGTGGGGCACAAGCGGGATCTGTTGAGAAATCTGCAAAAGACACTATGTTAAAATGAAATCACCCGCTGCCGAAAGAAAAAAAATAGAATAAATATCGAAGTCGGACGGGATTCCAGCGAGGCAGACCGCCTCCCGGACGTTGACCCTCTCCGTTCGGCAGAACCGCCCTCGAGTTCAGTCGACCAATCAGTAGGCCAGTGATGTACGACAACAGCATGAGGTCTTCGGAGACAGTGATCGTCCCCCGAAGCGGTAGACACAGGGTGATGCCGTGGTTCAGGAACCCGGTGATCGCCGGGTGCCACCCGGTCTGTCGCCCCCCTGCCGGGAAAAAAATCGACAGGAGGAGCGACCCCCTGCAGAAAAAAAGAGAGGCAGGGTCGCCCCCCTTCCCCCTGCCGGAAAAGCAAGGGGGCGACCCCCTGCCGGAAAAAACAAACGAGGCAGGGGTCGCTCCCCGCCGAGAAAAAAAGAGGCACGGAGGCGACCCTCTGCCCGAATAAAAAAATGAGGCAGGGGGCGACCCCCTGCCGGAAAAAAAAATGAGGCAGGGGGTCGCCCCCCTGTCGGAAAAAAAAAAAGTGGCAGGGGGTCGCCCCCCTGCCAGAAAACACAAAACGCGGCAGGGGGGGGGGACCCCTGCCCGAATAAAACAACGAGGCAGGGGGGTCGCCCCCTGCCGGAAAATACAAACGAGGCAGAGGGGCTGACCCCCTGCTGGAAAAAAATAAAAGGGGCAAGCGCCCCTTTTATCAGAAAAATACTAAAAAGGGATTTACCTAGGAGACGCCGGGAGGCGGCGGACTGGGGGGCGACGGGCGGCAGGCCGGGGAGTGCGTCGGGCGACGGGCCGAGGAGTGCGTCGGGTGGCGGAGGAGTGCATCGGGCGGGCGGGAGAGACGAAACAGAAAAGAGGAAAAATGGATCTGATTAGGGATTTAGGAGAAAATTAGCGACAGATTTGATGACGACCAAATTTCGTCGCAACTCCATCGTACATTTATATGACCAGTTAGCGACGAACTATTTTTGTCACTAATGTCGTCGCTACGTAGTGACGGAAAACGTTCGTCGCCCAATCCTTTGCTAACTGCCGCCTGTGTTGCGACAAAAATCTACCGTCACTAAGTCATCGCTAACTAGTGACGGCTTAGCGACGAAAATATTTTTGTCGCTAGTTTCGTAAATATTACAAATCTTAGCGATGGATTAGTTTCGGTCGTTAATCCGCCGCAACTTTGCGATGAAAAAAATCCGTCGTCAATATCCGCCGTTACTTGGCAATTTTCTTGTAATGAAAGAAAAGGATTTTGAATATTTAACTAATTTTATAATTCAACCATAACAGACAACACAAGTCTAATGGTTGCAAGTTTCACAATAGGGCTAAAGGTTTCAAAGTAGTTTAACCATTACACTTTAGCAACCAAGTGTGCCTTATACTTTTTAAGAGTACCATTAGCATGGCACTTTATCTTAAAAATCCACTCAGACCCAATTACATGTCTAGCTTTCTCAGGAAGTACTAAATTCCAGGTATGATTTTTCACGAGAGCTTTCTATTCAAGTCTCATGGCCTCTTTCTACTAAAGATGACCTAGGGCTTCTTTGAGAGACACCGATTTATGGATAAGTGACGCAAGAGAAATGGGGTGTAACACCGAGGAACAGGACACCTAACAGTGTCCCCAAACACTAAAGCCAATGAGACTACAGGGATGAGACAAAATCGGGTTCACACGGTTCAGCCGTGAAACTGGACTGTGAAAAGGCCAATAATAGGAACTAAATATAAAATGACTAATTTCAGTAGGGTGTTCACTAATATCATATCTTAATTTCTGTGTCGAACGGACAATAAATGTTTAGTTTATAGCAAACCTAAAATGTTAATTCAATTCAGGCAAAACAGAACTAAAATTAAAACTAACTCGACTACAACATAACAATGTAAATATGTTCTGCAATGCTAAGAATATTCAGATTTTAACTAGGCGATAACAGGAATTTAAGCACAGGGGTTGATGCATATGAAGTCTGCGGTTCAACTGTGCAGAAGTACGAACAACACACAGTAAACCTGTTACGTTCAACGACAATCAACTGTATTTGTAATAGAAATCGATATTAATTCAGCTACTCGGCTCTATTTTCATAAAATGCATTCCAATGTAAATCAGGGCAAGATGCTTAAACAAAACAATAACACATAGGGAATAGGTGTTTTGGCAGGTTCCTATAAATGTGTTGTTTTCCTATGCTGCAGAAAATCACGAAAGCATAACTCAGAACGCAGGGAGCCAAACATCAATAGTTTGCAATGGCTAGATTGAAGGGCATCAAACTGATCCCAACATGGGTCGGGTTGATGCCAAGTGCAAGAAATAAAAATGATCAAGCAGCAGAATCGATTCGCAATCAATGAACATCAACCATTGTTAACTCTATAGGTTCTATCAACAACAAAATAAAATTCCCCCCGAAAAAAATTCAGATTCTAGAATAAATCTAATCGAACCAGCATCCAAACAATAACACGTAACCAAAGAACATATCTATTCTTTTCTCAATAGCCTACTTGTCAACCCCAATCAGACTGATCAGATTTCTTTTTCCAAAGGCCTAAATGAAAAACAAATTAATCTCATTTAAATCCTGCTTAAATCACAACCCATAACAGACAAAATATTCACCCAATAGGAGATGTTTAGATCATTCCTCCAACAAATAAAATACAACAGAATCGTTCAAGCACACAAAACAGGTTTCGTTTATGACATTCAATAAGAAACTAAAATGGGGAAGGAAAGAAGGTCAAATATGGATAGCTCTTGTGAGAACGCCGACCAATGCAGAAGGGGTTCTTCTTTCACATGTCCTTAGCACCCACTCGTACCACCAGCTGGATGTCGACACATGGCCAAGGGGGGGTATCTTCTTTACAGCACACATCAGAGACGAACGTAGAGAGGGAGGGGATTCACCACGCTCCTCTTTTCAAACAACTAAAACTTCTTTTTTGGTTGGGGTTCTTTTGAGATGAAACGCCAAAATGTGAGCAAGAGGGAGGGGGGCTAGGGTTGCCACCCCTGGTCCAATGGAAATGGTCCACCACCCATTTGGACTAATAACTGTTGCCACCTTTCCTTGGTCCAATGGGAAAGGGTCCAACCTCCTTTTGGCCCAGTAGTAAGACTCTACCCCTTCTTTTTTGGGCTAATGGGTCTGGTTCCCAACAACTATATTTGGGAACATAAGGAGATTAAGATTTTCAATTTTAAAATCTAAAACCTATATTAAAAATATCCAAACCCAAAATTAAAAAGAAAACTACTCAAAAACCTTATACACCCTCCAATAGCCCATATCCTAAAGAGCTATCAGATCCAGATCCAGTTCCGATTATTTAATCAAATTTAAAAAAGTCTAAAAAAATAAATAAAAATAAAAATAAAAAACTCCTACATTCTAATTAATCACATTTTTGGGTAAAAATCTAATACCAAAAATCCCAAAAATTTAAATTTTTCAAAATTTCTATCAGATGTCCAAGATGGACCGAGTTCGCGTGTTCAGGTCTGATAAAATATTTTTTCTGAACTCGTCCTCCAGATGTGCTGCATCACTAGGATACTTTGTGGCTTGAAAAATTTTGTGTTTTAAGGTACCATCTTAAAAATTTGTAACCATGGGGTGAGTGCAAACATATACAATAGGTTGGACCTCAGGTTCTTCTTGGCTAGGCTGGGCATTATGGACTCTAAAGAGAACTCAACTTGCTGCTAATACTAATCTCATGGTCTGAAGACTCGATTGTTGTATGTTCATGATCACGAAGGCCTGTCAATGATAAATTTAATGCACCAAGAATGGTTGGTGTTTATACATGAGATCCCTTTAAGGAACTCAAGGACTTAGGCTCAAGGGGAGCAATGTGATGATTTTTAAAAGAAAAGGCCTTCTCATCAAACACGACATTCCTGGATACGAAGACACACAGAGTTTGAGGGTTAAGTCAATAATAACCTCTATGTTGGGAAGCATAACCCAAAAAAAATACAATGATCAGATTTGAATTGCAGTTTATGTTGTCTATAGTTTGTTAAACATGAATAACACTCACCCAAACAGGGAGCTTTATTAAACAAAACTTTTAAAGGTGACCTGTATTTCCAGATTTTTGTAAGCATACAATTTATAAGATAAATTGCAGTGCTAAAAGCATAAGACCAAAATCTAATAGACATTAGCATGTTCCATTAAAGATAAACTAGTATCAACTATGTACCTATGTTGTCTCTCTACACTACCACAGTCGGTGAGTGTGAGGACAGGTTATGTTAAAAACTTTGTAAGAGCCTGAAACTCTCCTCCCCAATCTGAGTGAAGATTTTATTGTTTTGCCAGTAATATTCTCAACTAACTTCTTGAATTTTTGAAAAGCAGCTAAAACTTTAGATTTTTGCTTAAGTAAATAAGGTAACACATATTTGGAGAACCCATCAACAAAAACAACATAATATATAAATCATTGTCACTAACCACGGGTGCAAGACCACACACATAAAAAAAATACTAATATCAAGAGCTTCACAAATCACACAAGATGACTGTTCAAACGGTAAACCATGATTCTTGCCTTTTTTACAACCTTCACGTATCAGTTTTTCCAAAACATTATCAAATGGCAACTCAAAAATTCCAATCACTTGCTGAATAATACGAAAATAAGGATGTCCTAGACATTGGTGCCACTGGTCAATGGACACCATTTTTGTAATGAAATCTGATTTTTCAAGCTCCTTAGCACCCAAGTCCACCCGATATGGCCCTGCATCACTTTGTCCCTGAAGGAGATTTTTTCCCTTACAACTGATCCTTCACAAAACAAGCACCAGGATGAAATTCAAAAAATGTGTTATTGTCTCTAGCAAACTTCTGAACAAATAAGAGATTATGAGAAATCCATGGAACATGCAAAATATCTTTTAATAAAATCATTCTATCGAACAAGGAAGAACCAATATATTGAATTGTCTCTGATTTTAACACCTTCATGACCTTGATATTTTGAGTGAATTGAGAGATTATTCAAATCGTTGGCAACATGGTGTATGACACCCAAATCTGGGTACTAATTGTCGTCTCCAACAACCACATTAGGAGCCACATGATAGGCTTGCGAGTTCCCTGTTTTACTTTAAGTAGCAAAAGTTGTCAGTTGATAACACTGTCTAGCGACATGGCCAGGTTTCTCGCATAGTTGGCATACCAAACAAAGCTGACCTCCCTCATATCTAAATTAACCTAAACCATGACCCCTGCCCCTATATTGACCTATCCTATTGTTTCCTCTATCTCGGTTGGAGAATCCTCCTTTGTTGGCTTAACGTGTCGCAACACGAGCAACAGGGGCCATAGACTCGGATAAACTTTCTTCATTCAGACGAGCATCTTGAACTAACAAGAGACTGTACAAGGCATCCAACTTAATTGTATCTTATCTAATTTTTGTGGCAACCTTGAGTGCTAAGTATTCACTCGGTAGTCCTCTCAAAACATACATAATTAACTCTTCAAAAATTTGTTTGCCAGCAATGGATAATTGATAAGCAATACCCTTGATCTTTTGAAAGTAATGTTGCATAGAACTAGGACCTTTCTTAAGGTCATGCAGTTGTGACATCAGCTGCATTATGTGAGTTCTAGAAATAGCAACATAAGACTGCTTTAATGTTGTCCAAACAACATGTGAGAAATTTACAACCGATGCAGAAATCATGTTTGCTTTTCTCTTGAAAAAGTTACAAACAACCTGTTTTATATGAACATCCCATATCTCATGGGATTTACAAGATATATAATGAAAACTAAAAAATGAATTACAACTTCCATATGTAACCATCTATCCTAATCTATTCACATGGTGTTCAGATCTCATACAACATCTATCCAGTTGATTGCAAAATGCACACACACACACAATAAGATCAGGACTCTTTGATCTTCTGCTGCTATTTTAGGAAAGAATATCGACTTGCTTATCTTAACACTCCCCCTCAAACTGGAGAGTGGAGATCTAACACTCCCAGTTTGCTTACCAAAACTGAAAATTGCTCCTTTCCAAGAGCCTTTGTAAACAAATCGGCAACTTGATCCTTTGACTGAACGTATATGGTTCTGATGAGGCTAGTGGAGAGCTTCTCTTGAACTAGATGACAGTCAATGTCAATATACTTTGTTCTTTCATGGAATACCGGATTAGCAACAATATGTATTGCTGCTTGATTGTCACACACAAGATCTGCAGGATAGGATAAATTAATCTGAAGGTCTTTGAAGAGAAATTGCAACCAGGTTATTTCACACGTGGCATTAGCCATGGCTCGATACTCTTCTTCTGCAGACGAGCGTGAGACTGTATTTTGTCTCTTAGTCTTCCATGAGATCAAACTCTTACCCAAAATTTTGAGTTTCTGAACATCCTGCCTAATCTGAATCACAATAGGCTTTAAGATGTAAGATGAAGAGAAGAGGACACCTTGGCCGAGGTTCTTCTTTAAATAGCGTATAACACGCATGGCTGCCTCTAGGTAGGGTTTTCTTGGAGTTTGCATAAACCTGCTTAGAATATGAACTGCAAACATAATATCAAGACATGTTATAGTCATATAGATTAGATGCCCCACCAATCTTCGATACACAGATGGATCCCACAACTCTTCTCTTTCACTAGACATCAGTGACATTTTCTGATCCATTGAAAATTCAGCAGGTTTGGATCCCATTATCCATGTTTCATTGAGTATATCCAAAGCATATTTTCTTTGGGTCAAATAGATTCCAGCATTAGATATGGAAATATCTAGACCCAGAAAACATCTCAGTGGCCCTAGAACCGTCATCCAAAGTTTTTACTTAGATATTTCTTCAACTCATTGATAGTTGCATCATCATTCCCTGCTATTACTAAATCATCCACATACACTAAGATGATGATAAAAGCATTTTCTTTGGAAAATGTAAATAAAGAGCAGTTGGCCTTAGACTATGAGAAACCATATTGAATCAGGGTAGATGAAAATTTCAAAAACCAGTTTCTGAGAGATTGTTTAAGTTCATATAAAGATTTGTTAAGTTTGCATAATATATTATCCCCTTGATTGGCAATCCCTGGAGGCATTTTCATATAAACATCTTCATCAAGATCACCATGCAAAAAGGCATTGTGAACGTCCATCTGGTGTAATGTCCAATTTTTCATAGCTGCTACAGCAAGCAGGCAATGGATAAAGACTAACTTGGCAATGAGAGCAAACGTTTCATGGTAGTCTAGTCATTCTTGTTGAGAGTAGCCTCTTGCTACCAATTTGGCTTCATACTGCTCAATGGATTCATCAGATGTGTATTTCACCTTATATATTCATTTATATCCAACGGGAAAAGGAGTGACAGACTAGGTGTTGTTCTCCTCTAGAGCTTGTATTTTCACACTCATAGCATCACGTCAACAAGTTTTTTGAACAACCTATTAAAAGGACTGGGGTTCATCTATAGAGGAGATGGCTAACAGAAACTTTTGATGAGATGGAGAGAACTTCTTTAAAAAAATGACTAATGGAAAACGTGTACCTTTGGATTCTTTCCTTGAAGAGACAATTGAATCAGGATTGGATTGAGCTGTTGTACAACAAAAATCTCTCAATAGGACAGGGAGACTTTTTCACGAGTAGATCTTCTAGGGTTATTTTCAACTGAAGGTGATTCATATGATAGTTCAGATGAAGTGAGCTCAATGCCATCTTCTAAAGTGGAATTTGTATGATTGGATTGAGTGATAGGTTCAAATGATGGTTTGGTGAATGGTTTATTCATGGATGAAGGGATTGACAACACAACACTATCGTTATCTTCGCTTATCGTATAAAATGGAGAAATAGATTCATTAAAAATTACATCACGGCTAGAAAAACGTTTATGAGATTCTAAGTCATATACTTTGTATGTTTTTTGCCCAAACAGATAACCAATAAAAATACATCTCTTGGCTCTTGGATCAAGCTTGAATTTATTTTGATCTATGTTAGTAGCATAACAAAGACATCCAAAAACTTTAAGATGGTTATATGTTGGTTTTCGATTGAACAAAATCTCATATGTTATTTTTACAACAAGGCGAGGAGTGGGTGTATGATTTATCAAGTATGTTGCATTTTAAATGCAATCACCCCAAAACTTAAATGGTAGATTGGCTTGAAAATGAGAGATCCAGATACTTCTAACAAATGTCTATGTTTTCGTTCAGCCATACCATTTTGTTGAGGAGTATTCACAAAATTATATTGATGGTGAATATTATGGTTTTCGAAAAAACTTTGAACTTCATGTGAAAAAAATTCAGATCCATTGTTAGATCTAACAACCTTAACATAGTGTTGAAATTGATTTTGAACCATATGCATGAAATTTTAAAAAAGACACTTGGCTTCACTCTTGTGATGCATTAAATAGACTCAAACAGATAAAAAAAAATCATCTACCACAGTAAAAAAAAAATGAGCCCCACTAATCGAGCTTTGAGAGTAGGGACCCTAGATATCAACATGAATTAATTCAAATACATCTTTGTAGTGATTTCACTAGAACTGAATGATAATCTTGTTTGTTTGGCCCAATGACACACATCACAGTGACATAAATTTTCAGCAATTATGTTTGAATCATGTTTCATAAAAAGTTTTATACAAACTAATGAGAGATGACCTAATCATTGGTGCCAAATGAAAGAGCTATCTGTAGAAGAAGTCAAAGATGCAGCAATAGGTTATTGAATGTTGAGCATGTACACTAATCTTCATCTTTGATGCAAGGTCCTGAATAATACACTAGTTAGGAAAGAATGTAACCGAGCATTTCAAGGACTTGGTTAACTGACTTACAAAATTAGATTAAACTTAAATGATGGACTACATAAAGCATTTTTTAAGGAAATGACATCTGAAATTTTTATTAGACCCTGATGAGATGAACCCATGGATGAACCATTAGGGAGTTTGACATGAATATTAGATTTTTCAGACTCATCAAAAAGATTGGAGGATGAAACAATATGATCATTGGCTCCAGAGTCAATGATCCAAGACACATGAGAAGGTGGATGAAAGTTCAAACCTACGAAGTTCGTTGCTGAAGATTTGCCTTTGATGAATGCCATGAGTTGGTTATACTCACTCTGAGTCAGCACAATCGACTCACCTGCTTCTCCTTTTACCTTGCTTCCATGAGATGACACTTCATTGACTGTTGGGGTAGAACTCACTCCACTTGAGATCCCTTTGTGTAATCGGTGCCCTAGTGGATACTTGTGCAACTTAAAGCACTTTTCTTTAATATGACCAATAATGCCATAATGAGTGCATGTAGGACGTCCATGCCTAGGTCCTCTGATGCGATCATTTGAATTAAAATGGATAACATTCATTGACACATTCGACTATTCACCATAAGTAGAACTAGAACACAAGGCTGATTTATTTGATGAGCCCATTGACACCACATGAGCTTCCCTATTCCGTTCATCCTAAATCACAAGGGCATAAACCTTTGTGACTAACAGTAGAGGGTCCTTGAGAAGAATTTGGCCTCTAACTGTGTTATAGGAATCATTGAGGCCTATAAGAAATTGAAAGACCCTCTCACACTCTTGTTGTTCTTCACCACATGTACATGTTAGCAAGAGATTGCACGATGATAATTCATCTCAATATCCTCTGAGTTTGGAAAAGTAAGTAGCAACTGTTGTAATATCTTGATGGAGATGAACAATTGCACATTGAATTTGATATATTTGAGGAGCAACACTTTATGAAAATCGTTCATGCAAATCTTACCATACTTCATGAGCGGTATATGATGCTATTTGCTAGGTCACGAGGAATCAAATTCAATAGCCATGATAGGATCATGTTGTTGCAATGTACCCACTTTGGGTAATCCGATGACCTGATCTTAGGTTTTAAAATGGATCCATCTATGAATCCGATCTTATTCTTGTCTCTTAGAGGCATAATCATAGCTCTATTCCAAGTACTGTAGTTGTCCCTATTGAGATACAAGGACAATACTTGGGTTGTTCAAATTATGCAAAAAGAAAGGACTTGCAGCTTCATCTGATGATTGTGATGCAGCGAAAACTCACTCAGCCATCGAATCAAGAAAACTCAAGCAGGAAAATACTTATCTCTATACGACAATGAAGCTAAGTGATGGTATGTGAGTAGACCCTAACAACAATGAAGTTGAAGCAACAACAATAATCTGCTGGAAGGATGAACTGTTGGAAAACATGAATGAGCAGTGCAGAAAGCACCAATGCTGGAACCGGATCAGCCTGGATGCACAAGAGCTGATGAAGTCAAATGATGAAGAACTCCAGCAGTGAAGAACCGAGATGGATAAGCCTGGATGCACACGTGCTGATGAAGAATCAGCGCACACGATACTCAATGATGTCCAAGCATAGTGACAAACATTTTTATCGGCAATTTCTTGTTTTTAAAAAACTTGTGAGAAATTGAAAAAAATCCATAAATCTCGCATTTTTGGCAAAATCTTGGCAATAAAAAATTTAATAATAAAATTTTTTTATAAGAAAATATTAATAAAAATTATTTAAAATAAAAATACATGATTTCTTTTTGCGATAAATAGCCATTTAAAACGTAAATATCACGTTTAAATCATGGTATTTATGTTTTTTCATAAATCTCGTGATATTTTGTAAATCTCACAACAAATTGCCATTTTAAACTTTCAGGCAATTTCTCGCGATATTATCTCGAGATTTTCATAAATCTCGTGATATTTGTCACATTGTGTACCAGGTATTTAAAGCTCTGATATCATGAGAAATTTACAGCAGACAGAGGATGAAGAAATCATAAGATATGGGAATAGGCATGAATTGAGATTTTCATAAAGGGTAATTTTCACCATTCAGCTTCACAGAAAGAAAATGATGGAGAGGCTGTTCGGAGGAGACAACAATACGGTGGATCTTGAACTAGCAGTGTAACTCATGGCCTACTAATCACAGTGGCTCTGATACCATAAAAGGTTATGGATCAGACATGAAAGAGATAAAAAAACCCACAATGATTCACACAAAAGAGACTCAAGTTTAATGTGGTTCAGTTTAGGATTGAACTTACAAGTCCATGATAACAAATCTCACTCTCTCTTAATGCGAGAGAGGTGACTTGTCTCCTTCATTTATAAATTTCATTGCCAAATAGAAGTCCTCTCCTTCCCTATTCTTAATAGGAATATTACAAGTTTTCCTGTTAGATTTGGATTCAGTTTGTAAAGCTTTGAGTCCCTGATTAAGTAAGTCTCCAACCTGATCTGAACCTTTCTAAAAAGCACTCTTGTTTAACACATTAACCTCTTCTTTGGATGAGCTGGACCCATTGTCATGATATGATCCGATCTGTTCTCTAACACTTTATATAGTCCACATTTCATTTTACGTTATAAAAAAATGTTGGGTTGGACAAGGAAGCTTTCCAAAGACTAGTGATGTCCAATTATTTAGTTCATTCTACTCTTTTTTTTTTTTTTTATATTTACAAGTTGATCGAAACCGCCCCCCAGGTTCCGTGCTGGCTTTGCCTGCTGTACCTATAATCACTATCCAAATACAACGTCTTAGCCCAGGGAGTCACCACTCAAGCCACCCATGGAATTTGAACCTAACCGCCAGCCCAGTGGCCTAGGCAACATCCCACTAAGCCAAACCCCTTTGGTGCTAGTTCATTCTACTGCTGATTCTAGCTTTCGAGGCGCAGACAAATTCTGAGGGTGCAGATTGCGGCCCCAAAGGCAGAAATCATGGTGTGTGACGTGGCCATGTTCATGAAATTCCAATTCCTACACTGGCAAGTGCAAAGTTGTATTTAATAAGCATTACACGTACCCCTAACGGGCGGCTTTTGGCCATTCCGCAGTCCCCACATATTATAAACATAAATCTTTCCAACAATATAAGAACCAGAAGAGATTCAAGCCTAATACAGGCGTTGGTGAGAGTAGCCTTAGGACAATGAAGAGGCTGGGAGTTCTTCTTCTTTACCGTAAATAAAAATCTATTTATTTCATAAAGCTGGGCGATCAACGAGAGGTCATGACCCTACATAAAAAGAAAGAAAAAAAAAGCATAATACAATCGACAGAGAGGAAAAGAAAAAAAGTGTACAGTACAGAGAGGAGAAGAGAACAGGGCAGAGAACACGTCATGACTTTCAAGGGTGTGGAGTTCATGGACCTGATTTTGTTTAATTAACCTAACCAACGACGCTGACTTTCATTGGCGTGTACAGGAAAAATTAAATTATGCATGAAGCATTCTCAAAATGTGTGTTAGCATATATATATATAACTGGGCAGAACACGTCATGAGCTACAAGTTAAAGACTTTCAAGGGACCTGTTTTTGTTTAATTAACCTAACCAAACGACGTTGACTTTTATTGGCGTGTATATATATATATATATATATATAGCTGTAGCAATCAACACGGCGTGACCATTGAGGCAGGCAGCCAAGCTGTCACAAGGCGATTGCATCTGGAGTCAACTGGCATCCCATCTTAGAAAACACCATTTGAACGGTTTTAATTAAAAAAAAAACAAATTGAATAAATAATTTACACCAACTTGGTTGTAATAGAATTGGTTGATAAAACGTGTTTTCCTCATGGATGTTCTTTTATGTTTCGGTGGCCCTTAACTTATGGGCTTTCACTATTCAGGGGTGATACCTCATCATAGCTAGGATTCATGTGTGTGTGTGTGTGTGGGGGGGGGGGGGGGGGCAAACAGGGGGTGTAGCAAAAATTTTTTTTGTGTGATAGTCTGGGTTTAGGGGGCAGCGCCCCCCCAAATTTTTTTTTGAGATAAAATAAAAAATGGCTACAATTATTAATAAAAATCTATTTCATATGGACAAATCAAACTATTTGCTGCAGTCAGGGCTGGGCTAAAAAAATGGATAAAAATCTATTCCATACGGAATCAGGGCTGGGCTAGGACTGGGCTTATAAATTATTATTATTTTTTAACTGGGCCAGGAGGCAGGACTGGGCTACAGCCCCCCCCCCAGCTCCGCCTATGCTCATCATCCCTGTTTAGATTTGTTGCACTGGGTTTACTTTATCCTATCATATTAGTTTTGACTTTCTTAAAAAAAAAAATATTTTGACACCGACTAGAAGCACGTATGATGAAACACCAAATAATAAACCTTGAGGGAGAGAAAAATAAACCAAAAAAAGCATTTGCTCAGCTGAAGGTTAAAAAGGTAAGGAGTGGCCCGTCCAAAGTGTCGCTGTCATTTCTTGTTCCTCCTGGCCATGTAGTAGGCCGACTTTTCGACGAACCTGCTCAACCCGAAAAGATACGCTGAAAAATAAAAAGCATAAAAAGGAAGTCAATTTCAAAAACAAGCGAGTAAAGAGAGAGCGAGAGTGGTTTAAGTAACCAGTATTATAAAAGGAGGACGGCAGAAGCAAGTCAGGAGGAGGTAGAGGAAGATCACGCTGAACAAGAAGCGAGAGGTGGCGAGCATTCGACGAAAAGGCAGAGAGAGAGAGAGAGAGAGAGAGAGAGAGAGAGAGAGAGCAAATAGGATAGGATGCATGCTGCAAATCACTGGGGTGGGCCGTTTGAGATCCATGGGGAGCCTGCTGGCGCCGAAGATGGGAGGAGCAGGAACATGGATATCGATCCGGCGGCCCTTTCCTCTAACCATCATCTGGACGAGACGCAACAGAGTTGGCTCTTGGGCCCTCCAGATCAGAAGAAGCAGCAGAGGAAGTATGTCAATTTGGGGTGCGTGGTTTGTAAGCGCAAGGTTTTCAAATGGACCGTGTGGTCTATCGTGATCGCAGTCGTCTTCATCGTGTTGCCCACCGTCATCGCCAAAAGCATACCAAAGAAGAAGGAACCGCCTCCTCTTCCTGACAACTACACGCTTGGGCTTCATAAGGTTCTTCTCTTCTTCAATGCACAGAAATGTGAGTGACAGCCCCACCTCTCTCTCTCATCTACACGTTATGGTTGTTTTTGGAGTTCTCAAAATCTATCGAGTACGGATCCCATCATTTGACATAGGATGGGTTCCGTCCTACATTCAACCCTAACCGTGCGATCAAAGGCTAAGCTTGGCTCATATTTTCACCTGGATGTGGATTGATCCTAACCGTCCAAATGCTTTTAGCTGAACAGCTAAGATCAATATAGGATAGGACCCATCCTATGTCAAAAGATTGGGATCCTTTTTGTCCACCCTACCATCATTGACAGCCCTTCTGTATCATTGTCACCATCCTCCATGGTTGCATTGAAAAGTCACCTTCGTTATCATTTATTCTCTCTCTATTTTCTTTTGAATTGGACCTTCTTATCGTCGTTAGTGGTACGTAATTATTTACAATAGCACAAAGTCTAATTGTCCAGGGCCATCATCTGCAATAGCATGTATCATGTTAATCATCACGCATCCATAGATAACTTAATTTGGGGTTTGGCAGCTGGGAGATTACCGGCGAACAATGGAATCTCGTGGCGGAGGAATTCTGGCATGAAGGACGGCTCTGACCTGACGGACGTGAAGGGAGGGCTGGTGGGTGGCTACTATGATGCGGGTGATAACATCAAGTTTGGTTTCCCAATGGCCTTCTCCATGACCATGCTCAGCTGGAGTGTTGTGGAGTATGCAAGCAAGTACAAGGCCATGGGGGAATATGACCACATAAGAGAACTCATCAGATGGGGTACCGACTACATGCTCCTCACCTTCAATTCCTCTGCCTCTACCATCAACCATATCTATAGCCAGGTACATGTAACCTCTACTTATGATCTTACCAAAAGGATGAAATAACAGCTTAATTTCTTAATCCAAGCAGTTGCCCAGTGGAACGAAATATCATCTTTTCCTAACCAGGTTTATCGAAATAGAATATTAAACAAATCAAAGTGATTGTATTGATGTATTCCATGGGCACTTGGGTTCTATGTTTTATCAAGTTCCGTGTGTATGTGTGTTGTGTGACCGCTCATGCTCGTTTCTTTTGGCTTGGCCAAGGGAGAACACCAAACCCCCCTCCCCCTCTTTACCGATCACAAATTGGCAGGGATCTGGTTGGTAAATCCCTTGAGGGCCCCCCTGCCCATCTGGGAATTCACCCAGCTTTCGCATTGTGGCAAGGAATCACCGTGATGGGTTTCAAACTCGTGACATCCCAAGCACTTACTGACATTTAAAAGTCGCCCTTACCTATATATGAGCAGAGTCATTGTGAGCGTGAGCGCCTCATGCTCATTTGCACATGCTCTTTTTTTTTTTTTCTTTTGTGCATGTGTCTAGGGTGACCCACAAAACATTCAATGTAAATATTTGTTCAGAGAGAGAGAGAGAGAGAGAGAGGATCTTAATGGTTGCCTGTTTGTTGGACGTGGCTTAACCTAATGATGTTTTTGCAGCCAGTCACTTGAACTTGGCATCATTATTTGCAAACCAGCTAAGGCAATTGATCAAGCGTTCAATGCATCGCTTCCTCATTTAGCTAGGCCTATTATAATTAATTAGCAGTTGATTTTTTCTCCTCTTTTTTTTCAGTGTAAGGAACGAGAATCAATCAAAAAAGAAACGGGAATCAATTAATTCAGCAAAAAATTAAATGGAAAAAAGAAGTATCTTGTATTCAATTCAGTTGTCCTTATATATGATATTGACATATACTAGTTGCATAATTAATTATGAGGTTGAACTAATAGATGTATCCTCTTGTCTACATATGTGTAGGTGGGAATTGCCGTAATCGGAAGCACAACTCCGGATGATCACTACTGCTGGGAGAGACCAGAGGACATGGACTACGCTCGTCCTTTCCAGAGTGCAGATTCTGGCGCGGACTTGGCGGGAGAGATGGCGGCAGCATTTGCGGCAGCCTCCATTGTATTTAAAGATGATCCTGTCTACTCCAAGAAGCTGGTGGGTGCTGCTGCTACCGTCTTCAAATTCGCTCGTGATGGTGGAAAACGCAGCACCTACAGCAAAGGGAACCCGGCAATTGCAAACTTCTACAACTCCACAGGGTACTATGACGAGTACATTTGGGGTGGTGCTTGGCTGTACTACGCTACCGGAAACATGTCCTACCTTAGCCTGGTGACTAACCCAGGGATAGCTCGCAATGCTAAGGCCCTTCGGAATGTCCCAGACTTGGGCGTCCTCAGTTGGGACAACAAGATACCGGCAGCCATGGTGCTCCTGACCAGATACAGGATGTTCTTGAACCCGGGTTACCCCTACGAGGAGATGCTGCAGGCTTACCAGAACCAAACGGGCATCACACTCTGCTCTTACCTGCAGCAGTTCAACGTCTTCAACTACACCAACGGTAATTAATTAATTATAATACAGTAGACTGACTTGCCTCTCTCTCTCTCTCTCAATAAACCAATAAATAAAACTCTTGCTTGGGATCATGTAAAGCGTTTTATCTAAAACGATCAAAATAAAAGCCACTAAGACTTGTACGGAATAATTTTGTTTGGTGTGGTATTATGCCAAAGAAAACAGAGGGGTCATGTCTTGTTGTTTTACAGTGGCTTCGTAAAACGCCGCTTTACCAGATCCCATTCTTGGTGCAGGGTGGTGTCAATCTACTTTCAGCATTTCTTTTTTTTTAGCTAGATGGGATTAGGCAGTCCCCTGAAGACATTCAGTTACTTTATGTATTCTGTCCATGCATGGTTACTGTGGGCGTACAGCCAACGGAAAAAAATCTCTTATGATATTTTCTAGGACGATCAAATCCATAGTGATGTCCCCAAACCCCAGGGTAGGGTTCAATGACTAACATGGGGACTAAGTTCAGTATGTTTGGAGGAGTCGATTTTTTATAATCAAACAAATTAAGGGAAGTGGGCCTGCGTTGCGTGTGTGAGATTGCCAGTGAAGCCAAGAAGCTGGAATGAAGCCAGCAGGGGATACAAGAATTGGTTAAATGCCTGCTGCCTATGTGACAAAGGCCAATCACATGACAGTATTATGAATGGATTTTGCGTTCTGCTGTTGAGGAGTTCATGAAATGCTGTCATGGCCTGTGGAATGGTATTATGTGATTGGCCTTGTTGTGTTACATAGGAAGGCATGCACTTGAGCAAGCACTGGATCTCCTAGAGACTGAGGCAAGATGTAAACGCACGGCATTGTGATCAATGGAGCCTGCATTCGTTTAATTTGATCTCCGTAACATTATGTTCATAATCTGAAATTAATGATGCCTCGGATGGGGGTATATACTTGAATTGGTGCAGGTGGCATGATCCAGTTGAACCATGGTCGACCGCAGCCTCTTCAGTACGTGGCAAATGCGGCATTTTTGGCTGCCATATACAGCGATTACTTGAACGCCACAGGCATTCCTGGTTGGTATTGTGGTCCATATTTCTTCCCTTTGAAGGTTCTTCGAGATTTCGCCACCTCTCAGGTAAACAACAGCTCATCCCCCATCTCGTTCACATGCATTCCCAATGTGCTCCTCTGAATTTAATTATTAGGCGAAGGCTTCGCACCTGATTAACAGAGAGAACGGATATATATGGTCAGAGGCAGCTCTAATAAATTACCGTGAGAGCTGCCTCACATCCACAAGGATGAATGGTCTCTCAAACACAATGCTTTGGGTTTATTTCAAGTGCTCATTTGGTGTACTCTCTAGATGCCCTTCATCCAGGGTATCAATGGTTGGGGAAAAAAAACTTGTGGGGTCCATCTAAAATATAAAGAACTCTTTCATAGTGTTTGGGAGGCGGTTCATCTTGTAGATAAACAGCCCGCAGCATAGAGAGAAGCACTGGAGATTACAGTCAGGGCTGCCTCTCACCCGATCCTCTCTCATCAATATATACATATTCATTGGTCAAATTGGCAAGAAGTCTCAATCAGGGGTTCATTAAAAAAGGTGGGTGGCAAGCAACACAAAGGTTGGCTTAATTTAGTCTAAGGCATGCACATTACCACCCACGTTGTGGCAACTACCATCTTTCTTTGATTTACAATATCGCCCACGCATGGATGGCGCTCGCCTTTCTTTTTTCCTTGGGAAGTGCCCATCTCACGTCTACCATCGATCCGAATATTTAATTAAGTGCCCCATCTACCATTCATAAGTTTATCACGACAATTAACTAAAGTTTTTTTTTTTAGTTTATGAATTGCATAAATAGCTATAAATGAGGTTTGTATACTCAAATCGAGATTTATGACCATCCATACTTTTACCCATTAATTCTAACAGCATGGTCATGTAACTAAGCAAAAAAACGTTCTCATTTGCTCTAACTAGGAAAAACTATAACTGAGCTTTTATGGCTTTAATTAAAAAGAAAAATCAATTTCAGATGGAATGTTTGACTTGCGTTGCGAAATAGTTTTACTTTCCTTTTTCTTCAAAAAATAAAATGCAGATAGAATATGTTTGGCAGGTTTTGACTGTTGCAAAATAGTTCCCTTTTTTTTTTCAAAAGGCAAGCTGGACTTAGGCAGAGCCCTACAAGTTTATTATTAGTGGTGAGTTCTCAGAAAGGGGGTGCCAATTAAGGGTCCAAGACTTCCTCACCCTCGCTCTTGCCAATTTAGTACGAGTCCTGGCCAAAAAATTTGTATAACAAGATGCTTTTACAATTTGAAATCTATCCAGTCTATACAAAAAATTAATGAGATTTTGAGGGGTTTAATTTCCTTCTACTATTCCTCCACTCCAGAGGCCTCCTAATCTCGCCCACCAGATCTGCTCCCCAACTTTCCAAAACGATATTGCTGCACTCTATTACCTTCAAAAGTGCATGTAACCAGCCATTCCATTCCCTGCCCCTAAGGAGCCTGATTGGGAAAAACATCCAGCTTTGATGAAGTTACCCTTCACCTCCCTTCTGTAACAAATATTGGGAGATTTATAAAAATCTCATGTAACATCGTGAGAAATTGCCCGAAAGTTTAAAACGGCAATTTCTTGCGAGATTTTCAATCTGTGACAAAATATAGCAATATTTACAATTTTAGCAGATGTTTATCTTGAGATTTTTATTTTTAAATGTGTTTTATTTATATTTATATTTTCCTATAAAAAATATTTTTTTATATTTTTAAATTTATTTTTTATTGCCGAGATTTTGCCAGAAAAAATGCTAGATTTAAGAAAAATTTCAAAATCTCCCGAGTTTTTTTGACTCCCGAGATTTTGCATTTTTAACTTTTGTCACTATGCACCTCCCTAATCGTGTATCCCATATGTATGTCATGGATATTAACCTTTGTTTATCCATCAGGAGGTGCCTTCCATAGATCAAGTCAACCCTAGCGCATTGCCACTGGATGTGAGGAGTGTTTAGTAAGGTTCAAAACATGGTTTCTTACATCCATCAGAATTTCTTTCTCAAAATCTTCCTTCCAAACCCTGCCCTCAAATATAGCTTCGTTCATGAGCTTCCAGATCTTCCAAATCACTATATATGGAAGGATAGCATCCAACAACGACGAAATTTCGAGTCTTTGAAACATACATTGTCACAAGAAGAGGTGTGTTGAATAGAGGTGCTCCCTGTCCATCTCTTATAGAATATCTCCACCACTTTCCTCCAATACACGCTCAACTCTGCTGCACTATAGAAAGATGTGTGGGCCTGTTTTTCTCTTTGTGATAGCACAAAGTGCATTGGCTAGCCATCGAGACTCCTAATCTTTCCTTCATACACGCTCAACTCTGTGGTACTCTAGAAAAATGTGTGGGCATGTTTTCTCTTTGCGATAGCACAAAGCGCATTGGCTAGTCATCGAGACTCCCAATCTTTTGAGTCTATCATGTGTGAGTAGGGGTGTCAACCTGTCGGGTTAGGATAGGACCCAGGTGGTATCAGACTTGGACCCAGTTTTCAGGTATGGTACCGGGTCTGGACCTGAGTCTAATCGAGTCCACTATAAGAAAAACCATACCCAGACCCGATAAAAACTACATGAACCAGACCCGGACCATACCCGGTAAAACTATATTTTTATTATTTTTATATTGAAAAAATGCAAGTCTTAATCGGGTCGAGTCTGTGTCTGGTATAAAATTTCACAAACAGTACCCGAGTCCATGTATTAATAGGACCTTCAGGTCTTATTATTTATCACTATACCAAGACCCTATAGGGTTTGGTTCGGGGCAGATCCAGGTAAACCAGGGTTGACACCCCTATGTGTGAGGAGTTTTTTATCCGTTGCAAAGCGCACAGTGATTGCTGCTCTGGGGAAGGAGGTTCTTTTTCCACATCATCTTAAAGATCGCATCCACCTACCCCTTCTCCCTTACTGTTTCCCAAACTGCTGTTAACGAGAACTGCCTGGATTGGTACCATACCTTTGCCCATGCCTTCTTTTGCCCAATCTTCCTTCCTTGAGAGGTTTGTAAACTTTGCTCCATTCCAAAAGGTGGACATGTTTTTCTTGATCCTCCTCCTTCCACAAGAATTTACGCATAATGGATTCCATCCCTTTCAAGACTGCTATTGGCAATCTAAAAACTCAGCATCTAATACACCGGTAAAGCTGAGAGAACAAAAGACTTCATCCTCTCCTGGTTTCCAGCTGCTTTCCTAATTTATCCATCAATGGTTGACACATTAATCTCTTCAGGGCCCCTCAAAACAGGGGGAGGCCTAGGTATTACAAGGGAAGTGCTACCGATCTCCAGCTACTCCAGCTGTAAATCTGAGCTATACTTCTTCTGTCCAGGTTTAACACTACAAAAACCGACTTATATTTGCTAACTAATAGGCCAGAGGCGTCTTCAAAATCTTTCATCAACTTCACAAAATTGGAGATAGACTGCTTGTGATCCCTCAAAATAAAAAAGGGCGTCATCCACATACAAAATATGACGACACCTTCACTTTCACCAGGTAGATCGGTCTGGAGTTTGCGGCTTTGTTGAGGTTTCTGGTGAGCCCTTCCATGACTAATAAGAACAGATGCAGGTGTCACCCACGTAATGCAGGAGTGACCCACTTACAAGGACTCCTCTAGAGGTGTCCTTATCCGATAAGCCCTACCATTTAGAGGGAACAATTATCTTAACTAATCACATAATTAAAGTTATAAAAGAGGTATTGATGAGAGACCCCCATACGGTGCAAAAAATAGCAAAACAATAACACAGCTGATTGCTCTTGGATTGGATCGTGCTCACCATCGCTGAAAGGCATGCACACATTGAGGGTAGCGATCGGCTGGGGAGTCTAGCATCTTAAAGATTATACATATTTTGTTCACTAATCGACCATTATCAGACGAACATGGGCGCTTCAGGTATTTTTCGTCTCTCTTTTTGCGCAGACGCCAACATTGGGTTATGAGTCCACGTCACACTTTTTTGCTACACGGGTCTGTTGGTGTTTTTTTGTGACTATCCTCACGGGGCACCGCAGGTTGGCTGCGGGTGTGGGTGCATCGGGAGCATCCTGTTCATGCTCCCGTTCTGCTAATCTGAGTATCCCCTCGCATAAACGGCTTTCACCGGGATGGAAGGGGTAACCGGCTCATTCCTGTTGTCGTCGTCGACTGTCACCATGGGGCGACAACGTTTCCAGCAATGCTTTCCAAGAAAAAAACAAACAAACCACATAAGGATAAGTTGTGGGTTTTTTTACCAGTGGTTGTCGGGCTGCAGGGACTTCTATTGTTGGATCGCCACCGAGCTAAAGGGGGTTGTTGCAAGCTGACGGCCTCGTCGGTGCCGCTGACTGACATAAGCTTTTGTTGGAAACCCTAATTAGAGGATTTTCTGTCAAAGGGTTTTCGGCCATGGAGGTGTCACCGAGATGCGTCGTTGGGTAGAGATCCTCTCATTGGTCGATTCACGTGTGCCGTCGGGGTGTCAGGCAAAATAAACAACATCCGGCGTTGGTCTCCCCCCCCCCCCCCCCCTTTCTCTGCAGTTTCCCATGTGGCCGTCGGGCTGCAAGGGGATCTGCCTACGCCAAGGTCATCACAGAACGCTGCCGGTGGAGGGTGAGGTCGCCAGATTATTGATGATTACTGGCGACGACAGACACTGTTGGGTTTCGCCAAATCGTCGGTGTCCACCCCTTTCTTAGCCGTCGGGATGGGGTTTCGGAGACTATAGACGTTGCCTGAGACCGTCGGTGGTCGTGGGGGTTGCTGCTGCTGGCAGTCTTTCGGCCAGCCACCGGTGTGGGTCGCCGGCAGGCGACGTGTCGGTGATCGGCGACACATAGGTCACCACAAAACTTGGTGAAAAAGGGCATTCGGTTTTTGAGAAAACCGAAAATTTCGGTTTTCACAGAAATTGAATGGCTTTTTGATTTTTTGATAATTTGGGTACCGGGTCGGATCCAGTGTACCGACCTAGTGGTGGCCTGATCCAAACCCATTTCAAGTGGATCGGGCCTGCCATTTTCTTTGGATCGGACCTGAACCCATAATGGTTTCGAGTCTGGGTCTGATCCAGATAGATCTGGGTCCAATTCGGACCGGGTCAGACCCGAGTCCAGTTTGGACCGAGTTCAACTCGAGCTATGTTCGGATCGGATCCGACCCAGATACATTTTGAACCGGGTCAGGCCCATGCTTTTGCAGGGTTGAGGCACTTTTTTGGCCTGAACCGGATTAAAAACTGATACGGTCTTTTTTTTAGACCGGTTTAGAGCCATTTTTGACTGGTTCCTTCCAGTTTTTCACTGGTTCTGATATGCTAAGACCATATTTTCATAAATATATGAAGATACATAGATTTTGGCATACAATTATAGGGTTTTATGAACTTTTGTTTTTACTTGACACTGATTCATAAGGTTCAGAACCGGTTCGGACCCTTAGATGACCGGTTCGGGGATGTTTCAAACTGGTTCAGGGTGTTTTCAGACCGGTTCCTGCTTTAGGACCCCAGGTTTTACCCATTTGAGCTTGTTTTGTTATTTTCATGCATTTTATTTGTGATTATACATGCATTAAGTATAATTGATATTGGAATCAAGGATACTTAGATAACTTAGTGAATTCATGTTGCCAAAGTAACTGGATGCATCTATGTCGTCAATGGTGTTCTATCATACAGTTTTATCCAATATTAATATTATACTTAAATTCATGAAATGATGAAGTGACCCAAAGAAGATTTCATCGTATTTGAAATTTAAGTAAGGTAAAATAAAGCAAGTGTGTTGGGATGTATTGCGTATGTGCATCAAAGGTGACATGTGTTGATGGTCTAGCTTCACATGAGCTTTAATTATACCAGCTATGGTCGGTAGGCGTAGGGATTACGTGTGTCAAAACTCTTACCAAAGCAGGACTTTGATGACCCTCTACACTCGCCCGAAAATAAGCATATTAAACACTACAAGAAACCTGTGGATTAGCGACGACCAAAATCCGTCGCTAATCCAATGCTAATTTGTCGTTAAATAGTTTAGCGATGGATAACTTTCATCACGAATTTTTCGACGCTAAGTAGTGCCAAAACTTATCCGCCGCTATTTTCGTCGCTAATTTATGACGAATTAGCGACGGACATGATCCATCGTGAGTCCTTCGCTATTTTAAATTAGCAATAGATAATATCCGTCGCTAATCCGTCGTTAAATTTTTTTTTAAAAAAAAAAAAAAATTGCTCTCTGCCGATGCGTTCTCCGGCAAGGAGCATTTTTTTTTTGCACAGAACCAGCACGTTCCAGCGTCGGGATGCTCTTCCACAGCGATCCAGTCACGACAGACGTGGATGGGAATTGATCTCTGGGGGCCGACGCCATTGTCACGCCAGAAGAGGACGATCTTTGCAGAGGAGGAGACGCAAACGGGCCTGAGGACGAGCTTCGCAAGCCTCGCGCGGAGGCCCACAACAGGAGGAGACGGGGATGGAGGATGGAGGTGTCGTTGGTGCCCGAGCAAGAGGAGACGGGGACAAAGGGATCGCTGCAGAGCGGCATGCAATCTGAGACAGAGCAGAGCCCACCGGAGTCGGTAAGGATGTTGGCATTAACGGCGAGGATGTAGGCCATGGTGAGGAACGTCGTCGTCCTTGCCCTGATCTCGGTGGTGAAGCTGGACCTGCGCTCCTCAAGCTTGAAGTAGCAACCCACCCTACTCCTGCCCACGTCGTGGTTCAGCCGGCTCAACGCCCTCTTCCAACTGCCCTCCGTGGTGCGAGAGTCTGTTGCGCATTGGCAGAGGAAGGGCGGAGCTTCTGGCATCCTAAAAAGTGCCTCAGGTGGGGACAGTTTAAATCAAACGGGGGGAGGAAAAAATAGAGGGAGGGAAAATTTCGAACGAGGGGAGGGAAATTTTCCAGCCTCAGGTGGGACAGTTTAAATTGGAAATTAGCGGTAGAATTACCGAGGGAATTTTTTCGTCGCTAATCCATCGTTAATTAGCGATTGATTAGCGACAAAAAAAATCCCTTGCTAATTTCGTCGCTAATTAGCATTTTTTTGTAGTGTTTTGGTGACAAAAAATATTGTCGCTAATCCATCGCTAATTAGCGACGAAGATATTTATGTCGCTAATTTTGTAAATATTTTGAATGTTAGCGACAAATAGTTTTCTCTCGCTAATTCATCACAAATTTGCGACGAAAAAAATTGGTCGCAAATTATCGTCACTAATTAGCATTTTTCTTGTAGTGAAAGACCTTTTATTTATTGTTTTTTCTATTAGGTTTATCTCGTATATGCTTCTATTTTATACATATCTTTTGCTATGCAGTTTCTGGTTCTGTGATTTTAGATGACTCGAATACTATTCTTTTTCTTGATGGATCTAATTTTAGTGATTGGAAAGAAACTGCCCTTTTCACATTAGGGTATATGGATTTGGAATTGGCTTTAATAAAGGACGAGCCTGCTGCCCTGACAGATCAAAGCACTGCTGAACAAAAGAGTGCTTTTGAGAAGTGGGAGCGCTCAAATAGACTTAGTGTGTTGCTTTTACAATCTAAGGTGGTTAAGAATATTCACAGTGCTATCCCATCATGCAGTATAGTGAAGGAATTCCTGAGTGCCATTGAAGCACAATTTGTCAGTTCGAATAAGGCTAGGGCGAGTACCCTAATGTCAAAACTCATATATATGAAGTATTCTGGAGGGAGTAATATTCGTCAGCACATTTTGGAAATGAGGAACATAGCGTCCCAGCTGAGTGACATGAAGCTGACCATTTCTGACTCATTCCTAGTGCATTTAATTTTGGCATCCCCACCTATGGAATATGGTCATTTTAAGATCTCTTACAACACACATAATGATGAATATACGTTTAATGAACTTATGTCCAAGTGTGTTGGGGAAGAAGAGAGATTGAAAGAAGAGAAGGCGCAAAGTGTACATATGACTTCTCATAGATCCAAAGTAGGATCAAAGAAAAATGCATTTAAGAAAAATGCTAGGAAAAAGAAAAAAGGAGAAAAGTTATCTCAGAGCAAGCAACTAGATTATGCTCCCATAAAGTGCTTATTTTGCAAGAAGAAGGGACACAGGAAGACGAATTGCATAAAGTACAAGAAATGGTTAGAAAAGAAAGGTAATTTGTCATTTTTTTCTCATGAATATAATTTATTACATATTCCTAAAAATAGCTGGTGGATTGATTCTGGTGCTACTGTTCATATTGTCAATTGTTTGCAGTCGTTCCTGAACAGAAGGGAATCAACAATGCATGAGAAGAGCATCTGTTCAGAAAACAAGATGTGTTCACATGTGAAGGGTATTGAGACCTGCATGATCACTTTAGATACCAGCGTAGATTTGAATCTTCATGATATTTTTTATGTTTTATCATATAATAGAAATTTAATTTCAATTTCAAGGTTAGATAAATTTGGATATTGTTTTAAATTTGAAAACTCAAAGTTATTCATATACATAAATTCAATTGAAATTAGTTCTGCTTTTGTTTATGATGGTTTATATAAATTAAACGTGAAGATCCAAACTCAAGAGTCTTTGACTTCTGAATACGTGTTGGTTGAGAATAAACGTAGCATGATTGATGATAAGTCCTACATGCTTTGGCATCGAAGGTTGGGTCATATCTCTGAAAAGAGAATAAAGAGACTCATGAAGGAAGGGATCTTGAAATCCCTAGATTTTACTAACAATGACCCGTGTGTTGATTGCATAAAGGCTAAGCAAACAAACACATGTAAAGAGGGTGTCAAACATAGTAGTGAGATATTGGAAATAGTCCATACAGATGTATGTGGACCATTTACCCCTTGTTACATAGGCGAAAGATATTTTGTCACATTTATTGATGATTATTCTAGGTATATGTATATCTACTTGATTTATGAAAAAATTGATGTTTTTCAAATTTTTAAAGAATTTAAGAAAGAAGTAGAGAAACAAACCGATAAAGTTATTAAGATAGTCAGGTCTGGTAAATGTGGTGAATATTATGGTAGGTTTACTGAGATAAGACAAAGGAAAGGACCATTAGCGCGATTTCTCAAAGATGAAGGCATTGTGTCTCAGTATACCATACCTGGTAGTGCCTACCAAAATGGTGTAGCTGAGAGAAGAAATTATACGTTTAAAGAAATAGTCAGAGACATGTTGAATTATTCAACACTTTCCATCAAGTTGTAGAGTGAAGCCTTAAGGACTGCTGTGTATATTTTGAATAAGGTTTCTACGAAATCTGTACCTAAAACTTCCTATGAGTTGTGGACAGGTAGAAAACCATCAATGTCTTATATGTACATATGGGGATGTTCTGTAGAGACTAAGTTGTATAACCCCCACATTAAAGCCTTTGATTCAAGAATAACCAGTGGATATTTCATTGATTATCTAGAAAGATAAAAAGGATACATGTTTTATTGCCTATCTCATTCACGATATATTGTTAAAATAGATAAGGTAAAATTCTTTGAAGATGGTTCAGTCAGATTAAGTGCACTTTAAAATCTTGATTTTGAGAAAATACAAGATTCAGTTTCATTACCTGTTGAGGAGAACACCGAGTATTACCATATTGTTATTCCTAATAATGATGCGGTTGATCTCCCGGTTGTTGATGCACAAATCCAAAATGAACCTATTATGGATAATGCAAAAGAACACAAATAGGATGAACATGTTCAATCTGAACCTGTAGAAAATTTGTCATACATCTTGCTTATGTGGTGTACCTTCAAGAGCCTGATGATTTCATAGATATAGATAATGACCCGTTGACTTTTATGGAAACAGTTGAAAGCAAATAATCTTCGCACTGAATAAAATCCATGAAAGAAGAGTTTGACTCTATGGCTAAGAATCAAGTGTGGGATCTTGTCGAGTTGCCTATAGGAGTAAAACCCATAGAGTGTAAATGGGTCTTTAAGACAAAAAAAAACTCCAAAGATGACATAGAGAGACATAAGGCAAGATTGATTGCTAAAGGATTCACCTAGATGGAGGGCATTGACTATAATGAGACATTTTCTCATGTCTCAACTAATGAGTCAAGGAGGATAATTTTGGCCCTCGTGCCTCATTATGACTTAGAGCTATATCAAATAGATGTGAAAACAACATTCCTCAACGAGGATCTGAATGAAGAGGTATACATGGAACAACCTCTTGGTTTTTTTGAAGATGATCGTTTGATTTGAAAGTTTAACAAATCAATATATGAACTTAAACAGGCCTCCCGAAAGTGGTATATTAAATTATTACATGTCATCGTGACTTTCGGGTTTATAGAAAACATCATTGATCGATGTATATACCTTAAGGAAAGTAGGAGTAAGTTCATCATATTGATATTGTATGTAAATGATATATTACTTGCAACCAATGATATAAAGTTACTTGTATAGACAAAACAATTTCTTACATCATATTTTGACATGAAAGATATGGGTGAGGTTGCTTATATACTTGGCATAGAGATTAGTCGAGACAGAGCAAAAGGTTTTTTAGGTTTCTCCCAAAGAACCTACATAAATAAAATATTAAAGCAATATGGGATGGAAAATTATTCTCCTGGTATATCACCCATATCAAAAGGTGATAAATTGACCCTAAAGGATTATCCACAGAACGATATTGACAAAGCACAAATGAGTGTTTATCTATATACATCAGTTGTTGGCAGCTTATAATACGCGCAGACTTGTTCACATTCAGATATTTCCTTTACAGTAGATATGCTTGGTAGATTTCAATCTAACCTAGGCATATCCCATTGAAAGGCTGCTAAAAAAGTCATACGGTATTTACAAGGGACAAAAGATTATATGTTGACGTATCATAAGGTTGACCACCTTGAGGTCATTGGCTACTCAAATACGGATTTAGGAAGATGCTTTGATAGTAGAAAGTCTACTACTGGGTACATCTTCTTACTTGCTAGGGGCACGATCTCTTGAAAGAGTGGGAAGCAGACGACTACTGTTATTCACACCATAGAAGCAGAGTTTATAGCATTATACGAGACTACTTCGCAGGCCATATGGTTGAAGAACTTCATATAACAGTTAAAGGTAGTTGATTCCATCGAGAAACCACTGAAGATATACTGTGATAATGAAGTTGTGGTATCTTTTTCGAATAACAATAAAAGTACTACATCATGTAAGCATATGAAATTAAAGTATTTTGTTGTTAAAGAAAAAATATAGAATCATCTAGTGCATATTGTTAATATTGGTACCAAAAAGATGATTGTTGATCCTCTTACTAAATAACACTAGGATTGTATTCCGAACATGTATTGGTGATGAGTTTGTTAAACTCTTTTTGACATATGCATTGAATAAAGTGATCATATACAGTTTTGATTTTCATTATGGTTGTTTTGTTAATCTCATAAAGATTAGAGATACAAAACTAAGGATATATAGAATAGATTTATAAAGGCCAATTTATTCATTAAGTCATTCTCATAAAGTTTTTGATTAAGAGTTTATCGCTGAGACAAGTGAGAAAATGTTGGAGTCAACCATGTACAAGGACACCTCTAAAGGTGTCCCTATCCAATAAGCCCTACCATTTAGAGGAAAACTGTTCCCTAATTAAAGTTATAAAAAGGGTATTGATAAGAGACCCATACTCTGCAGAAAACAGCAAAACAATCAACATAGTAGTTGATTGCTCTGTGATTGAATCCTACTCACCATCGCTGAAGGGCCTGCACTCAATGAGGGTAGCAATGGAGTTGAGTGTCTCATAGATAATACACATTGGGTTGGTTAATCGGCCATTATCGAACATGACCCCTTCAGGTATTTTTTGTCACTCTTTTTGCGCAGGCACCAACAACAAGGACATTGGGTCTCTCTATCTCAGCACTCTGCTACTCAAGAACTGCTTACTAGGATCCCCGTTTACGATGACAACAAAGGATGAGGTATGTAGACGCATCATAATCTTGTTCACCCATTCTTCGGCAAAACCAAACAGGAGGAGGGTGCGCCGTAAGAAACACCACTCAACCCTATCGTAAGCCTGAATCAAATCTGTCTTGAAGATGATGATGATCTTTTTTTTGTGTTGTCATTGAGTCCACCAACTCGTGCAATAGGAAGATGCTATTCTGGATTCCCCAGCTTATAAAAAATGCCCGTTGGTTGTGGCTGATAATAATACGCTCTAGGATCCCGCTTATTCTGGTAACAATAATCTTAGTGATGACTTTGTACACAAAATTTCAGAGACTAATCGGTCTAAACCGACCAAAATTAGACCAAAATGATGTTAGTGCAATTCACTCTCTTCAACAATTTTCCAGTAGAGAAGAAATTCCTGGCTGCTCTACACAAATCGGAACCCACAATCTCTCAGTACATGCAAAAAAAAAAAGGTCGTGGGGAATCCATCTAGGCCTTGGACGTTGTCTGCTTCTAGATAAAAAAAAATCGCCCCTTTGACTTAATTTTGCGTCCTGGACTTTTGCTAGAAGGCTCTGATTCTCCTCCGTTGTCGATCCCAAAGATGAATGGCGGTTGAAATTGTTTGATCGGTCCCCTACAACAACAACAACAACAACAACAACAACAACAACTACGCCTTCATCCCAAAACAATTGGGGTCAGCGATATGAACCAAAAAAGAAATTCATTTTGGGTCTTCCACATGAATCCTTTTCCTCCAATCATTTCTATCCAACGCCATGTCCTCGGTGAGGTTCAAAGCATTCATATCCTTTCCTATCATCTCCATCCAAGTCTTCCTAGGCCTACCCCGACCTCTTTTAACTAATATATTTTCCCATTTCTCCAACCTTCTAACTGGAGCATCATTAGGCCTTCGCCGAATATGTCCAAACCACCGTAAACGATTCTCTCGCATCTTATTTTCAATGGGTGCAACACCTACCTTCTTACGTATCTCTTCGTTCCGAATCTTATCTTTTATTGTATTTCCACACATCCATCTAAGCATCCGCATCTCAGCTACACTCATTTTTTGAATATGATGTCTCTTGGCAGCCCAACATTCCGTACCATATAGTAAAGCGGGTCTAATAGTCGTCCTATAAAACTTTCCCTTCAACCGCAATGGCATTCTGCGATCGCACAGCACTCCAGTAGCACTTTTCCATTTCATCCACCCAACCTTTATCCTATGATCCGTCCCCTAAGCTCTGAAAAATACCTTAAAAAAACTTCACTGCTTTTGCCAATATTTCCTCGTGTCTCAAGTACTGATCCATCCTCCCTGCATATCATGAGAATCTGCTTCTTCAACATGTTCCGTTTGACTTGAGAATGGAAGAAGTGTTCCGATCCTCTTCAGTTAATCATTTAACTCGCTTTTTGCTTACACATCATTTCCTCCATTATCAGAAGGGATTGAAGCTCCTCCCTAAGGTCGATTTCTTTGTACAGGTCCTCGGGTTCTCCCTGATTATGCTGCCTTCTGACAGGCCTCCAACTCGGTAGAAATCTCCTTGACGTACTTAGGAATATCCCCGAAAACTTTCCTGGACCATTCCACCAATCTTCTTTTCAATTCATCCAGGCAAAACAGGAGCTTAAACATGTGCACCCATTAAATGTCACTTGGACTATGGCTCCGCTCCGCACTCCCCATGCAATGACCAAAAATTTAAAAAATTTGAAGGACGATTTAAAATGCTTACCAGGTTGGTTGTTGATCAAGACCCCATTGTGATCCAAGACTATTCGGGGGATTAGGCTTGCTGCCAAATTGGGAAAGGCTACCATCCAATCAGAGTTGATAAAGCCCCAGTTAAGTCTGCTCACTCTGAAGCCCGCTCTGACCTGATTGTTTTGCAGAATGCCTTCTCTTGCATCCAGGTCCATAAGGCCACACGCTTCAATTGTGGAATTAATTAAATTCATCACTGTCAGAGTGTCAGGATGGGGAATCAGGGCATCTCTTCTCTCCAGAGGGGATCTCATAGTGTTCCAATCTCCAGTTATAATCCATGGAATGCCATGTGGATAGCAAATCCCATAAACTATTCCTTAGATTGGGGTCATTATGGGCATAAACTCCTGATACGAGTATCAACTTCTCCTTTCCTTCATCATTACCGTCACCAATTAATCCGTGACGAAGGTCAGCTCCACCTTGACCACCTCTGGCCTCCAAAGACAATAAATACGATTGTTGGAAGATACTTCAAAGTTCCCTGCAATACAAAAGTTGGAAAATTCGTTTTGAATTTTCGGCAACACATCGACTGTGATTTGGGTTTCCAGAAAGGAAACCAAATCCACTTTACTCCTCCTGAAGAGTCTCCACTATCTGTCGTCTGTCTCAGCTTTTGCCATGGCCTCTAATATTCCACAACTGCACTCTCATGGATGGGCGTTTGGGGAAGTGTGTTGTTCTCTGAAGAGCCATCAGAGCCTCCCTTCATTATATCCTCCGTCTGTCTCTCCCTCCAAGAAAAGGGAGGGGTCTATCATGCCTTCTAATTTCCTTTTCTTCCCTGCATGAGGGTTCTTGCACCATTGCCCCGCCAGGTTGCTTAGGTCTCTGAGGATATCTGCTCGCTCAGCTTGGTTGCATTGGCCTGGTTGTTGTTTGCGAGGTTTACTTCTAGACCCTTCGTTTTCCTTTTTTTTTTATATCGAATTGGCAGGGTGCGATGGGATACACCTAGGTTTGAAACTCCATCCTGAACTATCCGAGGTATACAACTTGCTTTAAAGGAGAACCCTAGGGGGATTCCAGAATACTCCTCCTGCCTGGGTACGAGACTGAGCAGGGAACCGCTCATCGAGGTTGAACTGGATCTGTGGGACCAACCATTCCCTTATCCTGAAACACTGCCTTCCTCGTCTCGTTCCTTGGACTAGATGAGCCTGCCATCATTACCGAGCCTACCTGGGCCTCTGTACGTGCCTGACGTGATGTGACCTTCTGATCCCCACCCGTCTTCCTACCACCTATGGCATCCTTTTGCTGCATGGCCCCCTGAGTAATGATTATGTTTTTCCCATTGCCTTTATTCTTAACTCGTGCTCACCTCACTGGTTCTCTTTTTTTTTTCTTTCTAAAGGTGATTTTGTAGCAGAATATCATTTGTAATTTTCTTTTTTCATGCGTCAGGTTTTTGGTATCTTAATAAGTTATAAAATCAGCAAACATACATGGTAGAGATACCCTCAGGCTCCATTTTTGGATCATAGTAGCATATTTTTAGTTCCATGAACTCCCAACTTATTTAATTGAAAGCAGATCTAGTTCCTGAACTTGGTCAAGTTACAACCAGTATTGAAACCTCATTTGACCTTGTGTAGGCTTTTTCATCTTTTGATCTGGATTTAATAAACCATAGAGCCTTGATTAAAGTATTGCCAGTTGCAGTTTTGATTAAAACACAGAAAGCTATATCTTCCGCCAGCTAACATAAAAATTCAAGCAGATTCAATGGACCACATTGAACTGTAATTGAGCGTGCAAAGAAATGATCCCCATTGAACTGAAATAAACCCCAAACCATTGAAGAGAGAGAGTAGGTGGTAGCTGCCAACCATTTTTTTTAGCCTACTGCCAGCGGCTTTCCAAGGTTTTTTCATGTGTTTTACATGCCAGACGCAGATGGGTTTTTATAATGTTACAAAAGATCAACAGAGTAAGGTTTTTATAAATATTTAAGGCTTAAAAAATCACATGTTTTATAAAAAACATGATCTTGCTAATGTTTCCCAACAAATCGACCATGCCAAATAAATTTTGACGTTAAGATTTGTAAAAAACAACCCTAAAATGCTTGGCCAAAAAATTAGAAGTCTACTACCACTTTTCTTATATATATATATATATATATATATATATATATATATATATATATATATATATATATATATATATATATGAGAACTACAAATATGAGAATTTTCAAACACATTTTTTTTTCAAATCCAACCATGTGGATGTGCCAGGCATGGTCAATTTGCTAGGAATCAATCATTGTATCATGTATTTTCCATAACAAAATGTGATTTTTGAATGCTTGAATATTTATGAAGATTATGAGTCATTGATTTTGAAGGCTTAAAAAAATCTCATTTATGCATCAAAATGGGATGATTCAAGAGAGGGTTCTTATAAAACAAAGCATGGGGTTAGATTCAAATGAAAATAACTATATATATATATATATAAAGAGAGAGAGAGAGAGTGAGAGAAATGGGTTAGTGCTAAATCAAACATGTTAAATGGATTTTTCTGATCTTTCAATATTTTTTTCATAGTTTCAACCCCATAAATGTGTTGAGCATGGTCAATTTACGAGAAATCCACACTTGGATCATGTGTTTTCGATGAAAAAAATGATATTTGGAGTCTAAAAAATGCACAAAGATTTTGGACCGTTGATTTTTTGAATATTATAAAAACCCACCCATGTGTCAGAGTCGAGAGATGATCCCTATAAAATCAAGTACATATGTCACATATGTACGGTCAAAATTTAAAAATAAAATGAAAAAACTGAAATACTCATTTAGCATGGCCTCTCTCTCTCTCTCTCTCTCTCTCTATATATATATATATATATATATATATATATATATATATATATATATATTCACTAAAAATATAAGAACTAATGTGTGAATTGTGATTTTCATGAATTTTTTGTTCTTTTCTTTTGAATCTAACTATTAGGATGTGAGCTACATGCTTGGTTTTATAAGAAATTGCTCTTGAATCATTCTATTTTGATGCATAGGCGAGATTTTTTTAAGGCTTTAAAATCAATAGCTCATAATCTTCATAAATATTCAAGCATTGAAAATCATATTTTTTCATAAAAAATATACGATCCAATGGTTGACTCCTAGCAAATTCACCATGCCAAGCACATCAACATGATTGAATTTACAAAAAAAGTGTTGAAAATAGCCATATTTCTAGTTCTCATATTCTATTGAAACACACACACACACATATATATATATATATATAGATAGATAGAGAGTAGGTGCTTGCCATACATGCTTGATGGGTTTTTTTTGCTCTTTTGGTATTTATTTTTTTTGCATTTCTGACCCCATAAATGTGTTAGGCATGATTGATTTACGAGGAATCCACACCTGGATCATATGTTTTTTATAAAAAAATTTATATTTGGAGCCTAAAAATTTTACAAAGATTTTGGACCATTGATTTTTCGAACCTTATAAAAACCCACCAATGTGTCGGAATCAAACACTTCAAGAGCTGATCCCTATAAAATCAAGTACATAGATCACATTTGTATGGTTAGAATTTAAAAATAAAACAAAAAAACCCATAAAACCATCAAACATGTATCACAAGCACGTACTCTCTCTCTCTCTCTCTCTCTCTCTCTCTCTCTATATATATATATATATATATATATATATATATATATATAGTCTCAACAGACATTTGTTACTATCAACAGTATGTACAATCTATTAAAAAACCACTATAGTTTTCATATTTTTTGACTTTTTATAAATCTGATGCTGCGGTCTGATGTACGTAGTTTGTGGAGTGGAAATTAAGTTTTAGATCATGTGAGTATTCCATGGACACATGTTTTCAAGAATTAAATGACTTAAAATCCTACCTTTTATGCCAAAATGACACAAACCAAGATCCAATCCCTAGAAAATAAGCTATGCTGAATGCATCTGCAGGGTCAGGTTCACTAGACAACAATGCTTGCCATTATGATTTCAAACTATGTATAGGGGTCACACCTTGGATCATACTTCTTCGACATAAAAATAAGATTTTTGTCATGAAATTTCTATGTATTGCACCTTGTTGGTTTTTAAAGCCTCTCAAAAACATATTTACGAGTTCAAAGAAATGATCAACCTATTCTCCATGAAATAAACCATGTAATCATATTGGTAAGGTCAGATTTAAAAAAGGAAATTTGAAAAATGTCAACAAACTGACTTTTTTTTTTTCAGATTGGATATATGACACAAATAGAGCGCTTTGTTTGATAGTTACCATATTTTCAATCATGCGTTGAATTTATTTTTCCACATAAAGCGTGGTTTGAGCTTAGCCAAGCTGAAGGCAGCCCAAAGTTGGTTGGCCCAATCCTACTGGTTCTGTTGCCCGGCGAAAGGTGTGCTACATACAGTCAGCTCTTGTGTGTACTGGATCATGAGACCAAGCCTAGGCCCAAGTAATTTTACGAGTGAAAAGTGCTGTACTTGGGGCATATTTTGAGTGCGTTATCAGGTCAGAGCGACATCTGATGGGTTACCGTCAGATGTCACCAGGATGCCTTCCATCCATGCGATGAACTGCATCCAAAACACCATTGTTGGACTCGGCAAGACAACATGTAGATGGGTCCCATGTTTTATTTTTCAGAGCCGATGATGCCTTAGATGCAGGGCATCTGTGACTTCCAAAATGAACGTCTGAAAACACTGATCCAACAATGGTGACATCTAACTATAACCCATCAGATGTTGCTCTGACCTGATACGCACGTCCATCTTTTAGAGCTGATAGGGGCGTTGAGAGGGGGGAAAAGATCATATTGCACATTTCAAATGTGCGCTGCCCCAGAGCACCCACCATCTGCTGTTGGGTCCCACAGCTGACAAAGCTGTACAGAAAAGATGGAGGGTGCCCAGGTGCAGCGGCACATCAGAAACGTGCAATGTTATTGCAACTGATCCAGTCTCTGTGAGGAGAAACCAATCCAAAATAATTGAGTCTTAATTACCGACAGCTTTTTGGTGCAGCGCTGGTGTTAGTTCTTTCATGCCATTCTCTCTCTCACGCAAGCACTGACTACGATGATGTTGCAGATCGACTACATCATGGGTTCGAACCCAAAGAAGATGAGCTACATAGTGGGATGGGGGTCCAACTACCCAAAGCACGTCCACCATCGTGCAGCCTCCATCCCTTGGGACAACACTAAGTACACATGTACCGGTGGGTGGAAGTGGCGTGACTCTCCCAATCCCAACCCCAACCTCATTACGGGTGCCATGGTCGGAGGCCCCGACCGCCTAGATGACTTCCACGACGTCCGCAGCAACTACAATTACACTGAGCCCACTCTTGCCGGCAATGCTGGCCTTGTCGCTGCACTCGCTGCTCTTTCAGGCAGTGCTGGTGGAGGCATCGACCACAACAACATCTTCTCAGCAGTGAAGCCGCTCTACCCAACCACCGCGCCTCCCCCTCCACCATGGAAGCCATAGAGGAGCACCGCCAAGCCATGCAAAAACTTGCCCAGACTTCAGCTGGGACCAACTCTATCCACTCACTAACCGAGCTTGCTGGTTTATGCCGAGTGGAACCTTCCCAATACTTTTGTCATTGGTTGGTGTAATAATAAATTTTACCTGGTACATCCTAGGGGTGGACCCACCAACCACAGTATTTAATTTTTTGTAGTTTTTGTCACTTTAAATAGAAAAACGTTTGTACACGCGTGAGTATATTATGATCATAGTGACAAAAGTTTAAAACCGCAATTTCTCTATTGTGAATTTCTCGGGAGGTTTTCAAGTTTTTTGGCAAAATCTCAAAAAATTATTAAAAAATCAAATAAATTCTTAAAAAGATAAAAAAATAAAAATTCTAAACAAAAATAAACTAATTACATAATTAATTTTACATGCAAAAAATTATAAAATTTATTTTCAATCCTACTAACCATATCCAAGAAGCATCGTACAATAAATATGTAAAAAGTATCAACTAAACTATCAAACATCAAATATGTAACTAACAAGTATCAACTATCAACTAAACCAACAAACATATATATATATATATATATATATATATATATATATATATATATATATATATATATATATATATATATATATCAAATAAACCAACAAACATGAAATGTGTAATAAGTATCAACTAAACCATCAAAGGCATCTTTGAAAGTAAGAAAAACTCTCACAGGAAAAGAAAATTTTGCCTATGAGAAGTACTTTTGATATGATATATTTTCTAGAATAAAAAAATTTCATGTGTTTGGGTAGCATGAGAAAAATAAAATGCAAAATCTTAAAAAAATGGAAGATAAGAGGAGGGGGTGGTAGCTGTGGAGCTTCTCCGATAGGGTTTTTCAAGAGATGGGTGAGTTTCTTCGGCACTGTTTTTTGTGAGGTGGGTGATGGATGGTGGGGAGGGTAGTTTTGTGGGAGGTGAGTGATGGTGGGTGGTAGTATTGGTGAGATGGATAGTGGTGAAAAATCATCATAGGGTGGTGGGTGGTGTAGCTTCTCCAATACAATTTTCTAGGATGTGGGTGATGGTGATGAGATGGATGGTGAAAAATCATAGAGAGGGCGGTTTTTCAGGAGGTGGGTGATAGTGGGTGGTGGTGGTCAAGATGGATGGTGACGGTGGTGAGATGGGGAGAGGGCTCACAAAATTTTTCTGAAAACATTCTTCCACTTTTTGGAGGAATGTTTCCCATCAAAAAGTGTACCTTTTAGGAAAGACTCAATTTTTTTTCTCTTGTTTGGATCGGTTGAAAAAACCATACCATTTTTTTTACTTTGTATCACTTTTCCCACATCTTTCCAACTTTCAAATGTGCTCCAAATATGTAAGAAGAATCAACTAAATCATGAAAAATTAATTATCAATATTCAAGTATCAAAACAAAAAGTAAATGATCACAACTTCATAAGAAAACAAAAAGATTCAAAATTATAAAAGAAAACATTTACTTGCTATTGGCTAAAAAATCAAAGGTGGAATCAAAAGTGTTTTCATCACTTCCTTGGCTTTCAATGTTTTCATCCTCCTCCTCATCTTCTATTTCCTCTTCTTCATTTTTTTCTTTAATTGAGCCATATGCAAATGCCTCAATGTCTTCATATATAATAGGGCGAGAATCTTTTATTTTTTTTTTCAACTGAAGTTTGTTGCATGTACATGTTTATACGCACATACACTAAGTCAGTAAGAGTTGTTGGCTCAAGACAATTTCTTTGTTTGGTATGTGCCTCTTCAAATGCGCTCAAAATTCTTTCACATGCAGATGCACTGCATGGTTGACTAAGTATTTAGGTGCTAAATTTTGCAAGATGTGGACATTTGCTCCACTCATTTCTCACCATATCTATAATAAAAATAAAATCAAGTAATAAAAAAGTGATAATATATTTTAAAATCAAAAAATTTACAAAATGCAAATCAAAATTGAAACTTACGTGGATGTGCAGTACGAAGAAGAGATATTGTAATCTCATTGAAGATCCTTGGATCTTTTGAATGATAATAAGTTAATTCTAAAGCAAGATCATTCTTTTTTATTTCTTTGAGCATTTTTTTTAAATTCAAATCCAACCTAATAGTAATTTTTTTTTAAATACAACTCCATCAAAGTTGATTAATCGGTATGAGTTTTCAAGTAATACTTGCTTGACAATGTAGGGTTCTTCCCAATTTGGGCATCACTTCACCAATGGGTGTGAGTCCCACATAGTGAATGAATTTCAAGATTATCTCGTTGACTTGGACAGACCTCTCAATCACATGCTTAGCATAGTATCACTTGATCTTTCTCTTATATTCCTCATTATCCTCAATGATTAGGAGTCTCTTCTCATCTAAGAGATCTAGTTATACCAGTCTAAGCTTTTGTTGAGCTTCCAAAGGCATTTCTAGAGTAGCAGCTATCCTAAGTGAGGATAACTGCACTTGTAGAGGCAATATGGGTTGGCTTTCATATACCATCTCAAAAGGAGTGGCATTAGTGAGAGTACATGTGGTGGTGTGATATGCAAGCAATGCATCATGCAATTTTTCATGCCAATCTCGACTCATTTCTATAGTTCTATCAATTATGCAGATAATGGCTTTCTTGGTGGCTTCGACCTAACCATTATCCTAGGAGTAATAGAGGGTCGAAAAATACTAGGAAATGCCAAAATTTTCACATATCTTTCTCACTTTTTCATTATTGAAATGAGAATCATTGTCACTCATCAGATCTTTGGGTACGCCAAAATGACACACAATGTTCTTGTAGATAAATGATGCTATATGTTGACCTTATACTCAAGACAAAGACACACTTTTGACCCACTTGTTGAAGTACTCAGTGGTGGCTAGGATATTGTGATGATTGTTGGATGCATGCATATGGATGATAACTATGACATTGAACACCCACATGGAGAATGACCATGGAAATGCAACAAAATGCAATGCAGATGAGATTTCATGAATGACATTACCATGCTCTTGACATTTTATGCATTTTCTGATATGAGATTAACAATCATGGTCAATGGTCGACCAATAGTATTCTGCCCTGAGGATCTTTTTAACTATCATTTGAACACCAATATGCCCTCCATAAAAACCACTATGGAATTCTTTTAGGACTTTTTGGGCCTTATCTTCATCCAAGCACCTAAGGAGTTCACTAATGTAACCCTTCTTGTACAAGACACTACCGAGGAGATAAAATCTCTAGGCTAGTCTTCTGATGGCTTTCTTATCTCTAGAATGAGTATTTTTTAGAAAGGATCAACTGAGGTCAACCAAGGTATTTTCAAAGATTGACTTGAAGGTAGGCTACCATCAGTTGTGTATTAAGACTGATGATGTTGAGAAGACAATCGTCAAAACTAGATATGGTCATCATGAGTTCTTGGTGATATCATTTGGATTCACTAATGCCCCAACAACTTTCATGGATCTAATAAATTGTATCTTTAGGAGTTTCTTGGACTAGTTTGTTATAGTCTTTATCAACAACATACTGGTATATTCAGAGAGAAAGGAGCTGCATTGGATTCATCTTTGGATTATATTAGAGATATTAAGAGAACATTAGTCATATGCCAAGTTCTTGAAGTACGAGTTCTGGTGGGATCACACCATATTCTTGGGGCATGTCATCTCTGGCATGGTGTAGAAGTTGATCTAGACAAGGTTTAGGCAATGTTATCGTGAGAGCAACCAAAGAATGTTTCAGAGATTCATAGTTTTTTGGGTTTAATCAGATATTATTGTCAGTTTATCCAAATTTTTGCGAGGATAGAGGCTCAGCCGACCAAGTTGCTGGGGAAGAAAGCCAAGTTCGTATGGATGCCTCAGTGCGAGAAGAGCTTTATGGAGCTGAAGAAGAAGCTGACCACAACTCTAGAATGAGCGTTACCTAATGAATCAGGAGGTTTCACCATTTATAGTGATGCCTCAGGCATTGGGCTTGGATGCATATTGATGCAACATTACAAGGTGATTGTGTATGCCTCAAGACAATTAAGAGTTCATGCGTGAAACTTTCCTACCCATGAGTTGGAGTTAGCGACAGTTGTTTTCTCTCTGAAGCTTTGCCGCCACTACCTATATGGTGTGAAGTTCAAAGTATTTTTGGATCATAAGAGTCTCAAAGTACATATTTTTTCAAAAGGAGTTGAATTTAAGGCAATAAAGATGGTTGGAATTCTTGAAGGATTATGATTTTTCTATCACATATCACCATGAAAAAGCAAATGTTGTTGTAGATGCCCTCAACAGAAAGGCTTCAGCCTTGTGTTTGATTGGACAAACTTGGGAGTTATTGGAAAATCTTAAAGCTAGCAACCATTTGTAGAAGAATAAGGGTGAATTCAATGTTGGAACTTGGTTGCACGACTCAAAATTTTTGACAGAATCACCAAGTCACATAAATTAAGTTTAAAACTCAAGAAGTTTTGGTCATTGCACATAAGCCTGATTCCCAATTCGTTTGTGATGAGACGTGATCATTAAATTTATGGGAAGATGGTGGATTCCGAGCAATCAAGCCTTGCGAGAAGACCTTCTTATAGATGTGCATAGATGTAAGTATTCTATACATTCAGGGAGTATAAAGATGTTTAAGGATCTTCAATAAACTTTTTGGTGAAACGAGATGAAGTGTGATATCATCAAGTTCATGTCAAGGTGTCTCAGTCAGAAAGTGAAGGTAAAACACCAGAGATTCGATGGTTTGTTGCAGCCTTTGGAGATTCTAGAGTGAAAGTGGAACAATATCACCTTGGATTTCATTATCAGGTTCACTTGAACCTGCAAGCGTCATGATTCTATCTGGTTGATTATAGACTACTTCACCAAGTTTGCATATTTTTTGTCAGTCAGGAGGGACAAGATTATAGAGAATTTGGCATATTTGTATGTCGATGAGATAGTTTGACTCCATGGAGTACCACAGTCCATCGTATCCGATCACGACCTATGATTCACGTCTCAGTTTTGGAAACAATTGCAAAAGGTCTTGGGGATAAAGTTGTGTTTTAGCACATCTTTTCACCCACAGACAAATGGAGAGTCGTAGAGGACCATTAAAACCTTGGAGGATATGCTAAGAGCATATGTTTTAGAGTGGTTCGATGAATGGGATCAACATGTGAAGTTGACACTATTTACTTATAATAACAATTACTATGATGGCATTGGGATGGCACCTTATGAAGTGTTGTATGTTAGACCTTATCGATCACCTACATGTTGGACTAATGTCAGAGATGGAGTGCTAGAATTGCTAGTTAGTATTCAATATTATTTGGATCAAGTGCAGATAATTTGACAACGACTCTTAGAGGCTTAGAGCAGGCAGAAGAGTTACGTTGATCAGAGGCATCACGAACTTGAGTTCCAAGTGGGAGACCATATATTTGTGAAGTAATTTACACTGACTCGAAGTGTGTTCCAGTTTGAAAGGAAGGTCAAGCTTAGCTCTAGATACATTGGTCCTTTTCAGGTGCTTGAGAAAGTCAAAGCAGCAGCCTATCCATAGTATGCAGAGGTGCATAACGTATTTCATGTGTCGATATTGAGGATGTACATGAAAGATCCTGTGCACGTTATCCAACACGAGGATATGGAAATGCACAATGATTGGACTGTAGAAGAGTGACAGGTGAAGATTGTAGATCGTCGCAAGAAGGTGTTGAGAAATTTTCTTATTCTGTTGGTAAAAGTCAGATGCAACATCATGGAATTGAGAAATGCACTTGAAGTCAGAAGTCGACATGCAGAAGTGATATCCTCACCTCTTCGGTATATTTCTATAACTAATTTTGCAAATAATTTTTTTTTAGGGTGGTATGATGCAACATTCTCTATTTTCTAATTGTATGTATCGATTTCTGTATTTATTTTCAATTATCTTTTTGGGGATTGGCATTGTATGGGGTGATCCATAGGGAAATTGAATTTGGATAAAAAATCTGAGTCCATTCAACCCATGGGACATCTTTATAATTATGGCATTTTGCATAGGATATTCTAGGTAGAGGGTATGGTTGATACTTTATTATGAGGTGAGGTTATTTTAAGTAGAAAATTTTGGGTTTTTAAGAATAGAGGTTTGTAAGAGGGGGCAAGTTTGGGATTTTTCAATGAGGTGACATATGGGGCCGCCACATGGCCTAATTTCTCTTTTTAGGGAGACACTTGTGACTGCATGTGTTTTTCTTGTTATAGCCCTCCCTTTCTCACATCATTCTCTAATGCCCCAAGTTTTTAACCCAAAAATATTGTCATTTTTTTATGCAAGGCCTTATCGATGACAATGCTCTAACCAGACTAAGCACTAGGGAGTTCACTTGTGTGTAAGCACTAGTGGTATATTAACTCACTAGAACTAAGTTTGAGAAAGAGACAACCAATGACAAGAACCCTTTATCAAAGAAATACAACAAAAACATTCATTTTGGTTATGGTTAGAATTTTAAGCAAGTCATAAATATGATAACTCAGCATGGGACTGGATCCAATTTCTATATTAGTCTTGGGTCTACATCCAAATCGTAAATCGATTCAAAACTTAAGAATTTGAATCTAAAATATAAACGATACAAGGCAATTTATGAACTAAATTAATCATTTATCAATTTAGTGAATTGGTTGTAAACAATTATCAAAACAATTTAACAAGTCTCTCTATTCAAGACTAATCTCGAATCTAAGCATTTGCTTCTTGGCAACACCCTTAGCATCCGACCATCGCTCCAGCTTCCTACTCATTACCTGAATATTTGTAATATAAGGGTCAGATTCTTTAAGTTTCAATAAGAACACGATAACAATGCATATGTATACAAAACCAAGCATACATAAAACATACATTATGTAGAACATGTGCAATGCAACATCATATCAAATGCATTCAGCTAGACAATTATAGCAAATTCATGCAACATATTACCAAAACATGCATATATAAATAATTAAGTATTTGAATCATTATTTAAGCATATATTCACAACGCACAGATTAAGTCATCGAATCAGAGAAGACCACCCATGTATTTATTATGCTATGTATTTTAATTCTCTAAGTGACTTACTGAATTGACTCTACTGAGGCAGTTTATGGCTGGAAGAGAAATTCTGAGAACTGAGGACCAAGTAAGATGTCTTACTCTCACAAATGAACATATAACGGTCCAACAAAGTTTTGTACCACCTACCCTTTCCAAGGGTTATTGGGTCCTCTTTATTACAGGTAATAATTCAATGCATTTTGGCATATGTGCATTTTTTTATTCAGCACACCACCATAGCTAAATAGCCCAAGTACCCCTCTAGGGTAGCTCTCCACATTTCCTTTCATGACATGAGCATCCTACTCATTCATGATAGTTACACAGTTTCATTATCTCATTCATGTTGATAACCCATTCAGTATGCTCTGGTGCCTTTAAACTAGTCGACCATTCATACGCCTCGGTGCCTTTAAACCAGTTGTGCTGAGAAGGAGAATGGAAAGAAAGAAGAGAGAGAAGAAAAGAAAGAAGAAAAAAAGGAGAAAGGAAAGGTAAAAGAGAAGGGAAAAGAAGAGAAAATAAAGAAAAATGGAAAAGTAGGGAAAGAAAGGAGAGGAGACAGAAAGGGAAGAAATGAAAGAAAATTTTGAATTTTTTATTATTATTTTCCATTTTATTTTATTTTATTTTATTTTATTTTATTTTTACATGTGGCGCCACCATTAGAGTGGGGCCCACACGATTTTTCCAAAAAAGGGTTCTCAAAGTGGGTGCCACATTGGAGTGGGCCCACATAATTTCTAAAAAAGGAAATGTTGAAATAAAAATCAAAAGCTTCAGTGCGACACCACTTAGAGTGGGTCCCACTTGTGACAAAAGCGAAAAGAGTAAAATGACTTTATAAAATTCCTCAGAAAAACTTTTGGCTATTTTTGGCAGTTTTTGAAATAAACTTAGAATTTGAAGTTTTATACCCCGTTGTAGAGCAAATCTAGTTTAGAATTTGAAAAACCAAGTTTGAAAAGAATCCAGATTGTTTTTTCAAGAAAATATTTTTAAATTTAGAATCCTAGGGGTAAAAATGTCAATTTTGGAAACCCAGGGTTTGAAATTGATTTTTGAAGACTTTAAACTCAAATTTGGATTGAAGTTTTCAAAACTGGAGTTCTGGATCTTGAAAATGAAATGAAATGTTATGAAATAATGGAAAATAATGAAAAATGACATGAAATTCCATGCGAAATGTTAACCTTAGATGAAGAATTTTGGATATTAGACTCTAATTGACACTTGTACCAGTTCAAAAAGTAGCAAAATTGCTAAAAATGGGCAAAATGGTTCAAGAAATGGTTTTTTGGTCTCTACCGGGCCAAAGTGACACTGAAAATTGAGGTTTGAGCTGAAATGAACTGGATTGGGCTGGATCCTAAGGTTTCAGAACTCAACTGGACAAACAAGACATTGACTCAACTAAACTCCTAGACTAAATTGTCAAGAAAAACTGTCATTTTTAGAGAAATGACGAGAAATGGTCACTAGAGAGAAGTGAATTACAGATCAGAGTTGGGTTTGAGATAGAACAAAGACCAGTAATACTGAGATGGACTAAAAATAAAACTCAAACACTAGCTCAACTGACTGGACTCAGCTCAGTTTCAGCTAAAATGAGCTGAAATGGGCTAAAATGGGCTCGTAGACTGTGTGAACTGGATTTGAATTGAAATTGGAGCACTTGAACTCCTGGTGAGCTCAAGCTAGACTCAGAGGAATATGACTGATAGAGAATGACTTACTCAGAAACAATTGTCTTGGATTTGAGTTAGAAATGAGCTCATTTCTGAAGAAATGATCTCATTTTGGCAGGAATGATCAGAAATAAACATGACCTACTCACTGTGAGCTCAAGTGATTTAGAAATAACTGACATTCTAACTATTCTGAGCTTACAAACGAGCTCGATTGACTTTGATTGACAGGGATCTAGGATGAACTAGGAGTAAAATGGTAATTTTCCTAATGAAAGTGGGTAAAATGGTAATTTTCTGGGACAGACTCGGAGTTTGACTCCCACATTGACCTACCAGGGTTGGCATCTGCATAAGGGGGTGTATATGAGAATGGATGATAAAAATTTGGGGTGTTTACTTGTAGGTGGGTCATGTGCAGGTGAAACATCATCTACAAAACAATGAGTTAGAAATTCACACAATGCACATATAAACTAATCAACTGTACATTTATTTAAATGATATACTTATTGAAGGATTACGTAAAGACGAAGGCTGATACTGGCGGTCACTGTGTTGGGATCCTATAAATATAATTAACAAGTAACAATTTTTATAACAATATATAAGAAAAAATATAATGAATTCTTATATTTAAATATAACACAAAGACATCTACCTAATGATGTCCCACGACCTCCACTTGATCCTCGACCACTGAGTGCTTGACCACTGTGACCTCCACGAACCATATTCTAATAAATAAAAATGTAATTTGGATCAGTTACATAACTTTTGATCTTAGCATGGACATGACATATACATGAGATGTAAAGATTTAAAGGTCCTACATGAATCAGTTTTATAACTATGCATGTGCATGCTAAGTATGCATGTAATATAACATGATATGCAATTTTATGAACATAAATACATAATCAAATTGAAAATAACTTCATGCAAGCATGAATACAGTCACGTCAAACATGTACCTGCAGTAAACATACTCTAATATCCCGATAACTACAACCATGACTAGCATGGACTCCAAACTACAAAAATAAGAGCATACATGAAATTGATATGGTATGTATTATAAGATGTATTTCACTAGCTTGAGTATGTTTCCTCATCACTTGTTTGACTTTCATATTCTTCTTCTTCCTCCTCCTCCTCTTTGTCCTCTTTGTCGTCGTCTTTATTGGACGCCCATCCACTCGGTATATCATTTGGATCACATTTTTTCATATGTGTGTCATCGAACAATAGAGATGTGACATGCAAACCATATATGACATCATTACCATAAGAGAAATCATACATATCATCTGATTGATAGTAATCACCCTCTTCAGCAATCTTGTCTTCCTGTAACTGATCATACTCAAGGTATAGTTTAGACTTCACCTTGCAAACCACCCACCATTCATTTCTATATGACTTCCTTGTATTCGGATATGAAGTATAGTAAACTTGTTGAGCTTGCGAGGTTAATATGAATGGTTCATATGTTCCAAACATTGATTTATGATTCATCTCCACAATGCTTGAGGCTTTGTTGACTCTTGTTGTTGTGGGATCAAACCAATGACACTTGAATAAAGTTATCGTGTTATTTATGCCTAAGTGTTATCATTGCAAATTTTTACTTTTGCAAGTCAAACTGACCTTTGAAAAAGATTTTAAAAATAACTTGCCTCCGTTTTAAAATGCAAGATAATTCCGAAGAATATGACTCGCCTATCGGTACGAGGTTCAACCGTTCCTGGTACCATAACCAGGGGTAATTAAACCAAGGATCAACCATGTGCTTTGCTTTTCTCAACCATCTAAATTGATGTTTTATTCCTAAATGCACAAAGAATCAGGCATATGCTATAAAATTATGAAAAATGCAAATTTGAAAACATGATGTTTGCCTTAAAGATTTGAAAATTCTTGGAAAATAGTCCACATGGAAATCGTGAACCATGTTGAGAGAACATTTATAAAGAAAAGGAAAATTGATTTCTAAAGAAATCTTAAAGTTTTGAGGAAATCGATTTCTGAGAAAACTCAAAATGACTTAGAGAAAGTTGATTTTTCTGAATTTGGATTTTGAAATTGAGAATATAACTTGGAAAATCAATTTTTGAGCTTTGAAAAGCATTTGAAAATCCTTTGAAAAACCAAGGATTTTTTAGAGAATCAGTTTTGAGGAAAATCAGAGCAAATTTAAGGAAAATCAACTTTTCCGAGATGAAGTTGAGAAATAAATCAAAAGAAAGGGCGTGTGGCTTTGTGAAATACTTTCATGATGCAATCTAACCCTAAATGATGTATGAATGATATTTTGAGAAAATGTTTTCTGAAGAACTTTTGAGAAAATTATTTGAAAAAGGAATTTATGTGCCTTATAGAATTTTGATGAAGTAAATTCGCCTCATATCCCTGACTATGGCCACAAATATGGATTAAATATATTTCATTTGATTCTAAAAGGAGAAAATATTTAGAAAAGATTGAAATATGCATTGATTTTTTAAAATAGCCTAAGAGTGTAGGCTGATTGTGGCTTAAAAGAAGATGATAAATCTGGATTTTGTTTGTATTCTGACTATAGCCATAAATATGAACTCAATCAAGTTTATTAACTCCTTAGAAGATAGTGCACATGCTATTCGTGTAGACCATAGTGGAATTAAAATATGCATGAATCATCATCCATCACACATTAACATTTATTAAAAAATTAAACTATATGCACATGCAAACCCCAAAACATGTTTTATAAATAGTTTCCAATTTTACAAAAATAGTTTAAAATCCCTTATTTTTTCCATAGTTTTAGAGTTTTTATTTTAAAAACATAAAAAAATATATAAAATACAAAGAAAAGAACAAAAAATAGAAAAAAAAAAGAAAATTCGAAAAAAATAGATTTATGCCCCCTTTTTGAAAAGAACTTGTAAAGGAGTCCCCTTTTGAAAATTTCAAAAACATAGGGAGCCACCTTTTTTAAAATGCTCAAGAAAAGGAGGGACCTCCTTTAAAACATCTCCAACGGTCTCTCGTTATAAAAGAGACCGCAGGGGAGTCTCGAAGATCATCGCTTCTTCACCCCTCCATCGCGATTCCTCTCCTCACACATCTCCCTCTGATCTCTTCCCCTTTGAGCTACTGAAGAAAGTTCTCCTCCCTCCTTCAAAATCCCTGCAAGTAAGTCAAGAACTCCTCCCTTTCATCATTTATCTCTGAGTTTCTTTTGATTTTCATAGAGTTTTAATGCATGTTTATAGTTTGATTTTTTCTATTTTCGCCTTCATTGTCTGTTTACGTATAACTCTTCATCTGCATTTTAATTTCTCGTGTTTATTTTTGTTTCAAATTCACAGTGGATTTTTGGTTTCGTTTAATACCTTTCCTTACATACCAATAATCGACGATGCCTCGCAATGACATAGCTGATTCATCTGGGTTTTTAATTTCAATTTATATCTGCATTTATTTTACTTTTTCCTTTTTTATTTTGATTTTTTGTAGAAGATTTATCTTATCACTTTAATTCTGATTTTCTCATTTTCGTTTCATCAAGAGGAACCGAAGGTGAGATTGACCTGCATATAGAAGGATTGATCCACCTGCTGCTACAACAATGAAATTTCATATTTCAACATCTTCTCCTCTTTGTAATTCCTTTCTGAATTTCTTCAGTTTATTTACGTTCATGCTATGCTCAGCACTCTGTTGCAATAGCCCTTCATTTATGTCATTTCCTATGCATCTGTATTTTCCTTTGATAGCACAGTGTTTTGGCATTCTTTGATCCCTCGCATTGTTGTTTTTCATCTTTTCATCTCATTGCATTTCTCGTTTATGTTTGATCTCATGCATCCTATTCATCGTATTTTGATGGTTTCATTTCTTGTTTATTTTTTATTTTTTTATTTTTTCTTGTTCATTCGCCCCATCAGTGCACTAACGAGTGTGTTGGGTTGCCTATAGCAACATCAATCCCTCCCTTGTGCAACATCAAACGGAATTTTCTAATTCCAACATTTATTTTTCTACTTCATGATTTAGTTTGTTGAATTTCCTCAGTTTGTGTAAGGGTAGATGTTTGTTTACGCTGTTTCAAGTTCAATATTCCTTTTAGAGTTCCTTATATAAGTTTTTGTCTGTTATTTCCTATTTGTATATTTCACATTCCAACCACCGCTCTCTGTTATGCTCTTTACATCTCTGCAATTTGGGATTTAATTCATTCTATCGATCTGTGCTTCCTGAGATTATCTTCCTATAAACTGCAATCTGAAGTTACTAGTCTGTTTTAGCATTTTGTCTTTCCTGAAATTATGATTGCAATGGGTGATCTGAAGATGGCATGCATCCCGGCGATTTTCTTTCTGAGATTATACTTTCGTAATGGGTGATTTGGAGATGTTATGCATTTTTCTTTTTGTGATTTCTACTTTTGGGATTGTTCTGCTATAAGTAATGATCTAAGTGCATCACTCATCTAGACGACCTGGGTCTCCTGGGGTGATATCCCTGCAGCTTCGTCATAGGCATGTGTTTATGCTCTGCATAGAATAAATATACCCCCCCCCCCACTTTGATCGTGATCTCTGTGTTGCCAAAGACCAATAGAACCATGGCTGGGGATCATATTTCATAAGGCACCTATGCTTTTGTTTAAATAGTAACGTCCTTTTGGTTTCTCATTCAAACTTTTATTCAGCACCAACACATGATCAATGGTCTACTAAAGCTACTGAAGATCATATCGGATATATCACATGTTTGTCTTTGTTAATATCATGAGATGTAACTGTAAAATGCATTCCTTCTGTTTTGGAGATTGTGTACGTTGCTTGCCTATCATTTTCAATAGCTAAAGAGAAGGAAACTCAGTTTGACAATTTGGCCTGGGTGGATTGTGTCAATCCATATTACTTGTGGGATTTAGTTCAACGGATTTAGAAGCTGTTGAACTTTTCTTTTTACAAGAATGTGTGTGCATGTGTTTGGGGAGGAATACATGCTCATAGTCATATTTGGGCATTGGCAATGTTTACTACAAATTTATGCTCTGTGTGCACCATATAAATCCAGGTTTGAGATTCTGACCCCCCATTTGTTCTAAGTTTTTGGCCACCTGATTTGGTTTCTTCTGTAACTCAGTCATGCCTTGGATTACTCTGCACATAGGGAACAATCATTGATTGAGTTTGTAATTCCATTTTTTTATGCATTTCAGCAAGATGTTCATATTCTAAGCTAAACCAGCAGGGGTTGTGTCCCAGACATTCCTATGATTTTGATTAGGATTTCTGACTTGGATAGGGAATGAAATATTTGCTCGTTATATATTTTCTTTGATTTGCCAAGCTTTTAGTTAGTCTTACTTAAAATATGGATGTGGGGTGCATCGATTCTTTACATGGGATCCATGTACATATGAGCTTTGGTTGCTAAATTCAGACCAGTATTAGGCATTATCCGTCATCCAAGGCATACACCATCACTGCACAACAACACTTGTAGTATCACCTCTCCATTACTGTACCCATTCCCTGCATCTATCTACATGTGTTTGCCCACTGTAGCTTAACTTGCATTCCACCATCTCCATCGCCTGCTACCCATCTATTGTATATATTTTCTGCATCATTCACCATGTCATACCTCTCCATTAGTTTTCCTCACCTATATGCTCATTCCCAGCAACAAGATGTTACCCAATACCTTACACACTCCATTCAGCATCATCCCCATACCTGTAGCACTCACTTACAACACCCTCTCATACCAATCGCCCAACACAACCTTATCACACACTGCTGAACTCGCAGCACCCCACAAACTCCTATAGCAATATCACCCTCACAACCACCTATGTTTGCCCTATCCAACCTGGCAATGCACAGTACCTCCTGCACCTGTGTGCAAGCTAACACTTACCCCAACTTGTCGCACTTCTCACAACACCCACTACATGTAATATCTGAAAATTTCTAAGTTCTTTTCTATAGCATTGTGAAATGTCTTGAATTTCGTGCCAATATAAAACCCTAATTTCTTTAAAAAAATTAATGTTTGAGTATATTCGTAAGGATTAAGGGGTTTAATTATATTGAATTGTAGTAAATATAAACCCTACATGGTTTGGATATCTGAGAAAATTCTAAGTGATGTCTAATTGAAAACGTCTTACTTAAAAAGAAAATGTTGATTTTTCTTTTAAGTAAAATTATTTAAATAAAGTAAATTAACAAAAGTAGATTTTAAAAATATACATATTAATATGCTTAATAAGATGGAATTAACTTATATTCAATTCCTTTACATTTTCACATGAGTTGTGGTTATATAAAACAAAAATGGTTTTTAATTGGAATTTTATGATTTATCAATAATAGTTTAATATAATAGTTTTCTTTTGTATACATTAAAATCCATTTTTTATTAGTTTAGTAGGAGCCCATAGGTGGGTCATCCCATCCTATGTGGCATCTTACTTCAAATTCAAATTGAAAATAAAGGTATAGTGATTTTCAAGGTTATTTAAAGTTTGAAAAGTCAAAGTGGAGATCAAGGGCTCCAAATGAATTTCATTAATGAGATCAAGGGCTGAAATTAATTCCAGCACATAACCTAATTTAAGAAGGGTTATAAAACCCTCCCATAGCCCTTGCCCTCCTCATTTGTGCTGGAAAAAAAAAGGAGAGCTTCTCTCTCCCCCCAAAACCCTCTTCTCTCTCTCCTCTCTTTCCCTTCCGTATTCTCTTCTTTTAGGGTTTCTTTTGGTTCTTGAGTGCAAGATCCAGACCTCAAGGGGTGTGGTGAGGAGATCTAAGGTCCTCATCTTTCTGGAAGAAAGGGCTGATTGGTGGATCGATCAAAAAGGGCTGTTCCTCCATCAAGAAATACATTTTTTCAACAAAAGGTAGGGTTTCTATGCTTTTCTTGCAAGAACGGAGTTCTTGGCATGGATTTTGATGCTTTTTCATGAGTTTAGATCATAATCAAACCCTCCTAACCATGGGTTTGACTCAGATCTAATGATCCATGGTAAAAACACATTTTCCCCTAAAGAAAACCATTTTTGAAATCGGGTTTATTATAAAAATCGGTTTCTTAGAAATAGATTCGTAAAATATATTTGTATTTGATTTATTCCATGATTTTTATGCAAATATTAGTTTGGATTGATAGATTATGAAGTGTTTCATCTACTGTGAATATTTTAGAATTTTTGGAATTTTATTTCATGCGTATTCCCTATTTCTTTTAATTTTTCTTGGGATTCGGGTGACTCGGTTTGATTCACCCAAATGCAAATCTCGGAATTTCCAGGTTTTTTACTTGACCTCCGTTCAGTAAAATGGTCGTTTCTCTCTCGTCTGGAGAAGTTTTGATGAACGGATTGATGCGTTGGAAAGCTAACTCCATTGTGCATCTACTGTAGAAATTTGGGCTTTGTTCATGGACCGAGCACGTCTCTGTGACAGTCGAAACAAAAACTAATAGGTCTGTAGTAAAACATGCATAACTCCCTCATACATAAGAGTTTTTACAAACGGTTTGCGGCTACGGATAGCTGACAACAATTCCTATATACTGTAAAAATTTCAGCTCTGTTCATGGAGCCAAAAATTTTCTGTGAGCTCTATATCAGTCGGACAGAGTTATGAAATTGGAAAAATTAGGGCAAATTCATAAATCAAGGCTCAAAGGGTGCATAGTATATATGTTTTTATTTAATTTCTTTATAGAATTAGTATGCATTATGTGAATGATTATGCAAGTCTGATTTTATGCAATCTTATATGATTATGGCATGAATTATAAATGGAAGGTTACACATGAAAGATTTAGGATCAAAAGGTCCAATGAATACAAGTTTATGTTTTAAATTCTAAAAATGTGTTGACTACATGTATGTCCATGATATCGTGATGATATAATTGTTTCATTGATATGGATGTTCATATATATTCTCCTTGTTGCATTGGCCATGTACATGCATATGCATTATGATGTGTGAAAATGAATAAGATGTTTATGCTACGCATGTGCTCAAATGTCTGTTATAAGTTTAATTATATCTCCTTGTCCAATGCTTTATAAGAATGCATTCATGACCATAAAGTGGTTTAAGTTTGATGTTGCATCAAAAGTATGACTGAAATCAAGTAATCATGTGACATTAAACTCAAGATACTTGCTTGGAGAGTAGCAGGTGATACAAAACTTCGTGGGACAAGTTCTGTTACGGGCACGGAAGGTTGCTCCTCCCCTCCCACGATTTTAGGGGAAAAACCTCTGCATTAGACTGCAGCGTAGAGGTTATTGTACTCATGAGGAAAAATTGATGCATCGGGTTGAAAGGTGCTGGGAATCTCTTTCGTATTAACGTCCCTCACCCCGTCTTAGTGAATGGACCTGGCCAGGCTAAAGCCACCTCTGTATGTAAAATATGTCCTGTGTCATGGTCTTGATCTGAGAATGTCTGCCTGTGTCGTATCAGCAGGGCTAAGAAGTGATAACTTAAATGGTGTGTGCATTAATTTGGCATCACATGCATCATCTAATTAAGAAAATATAACTAAAGATAAGAAAATATGCATGCATTGAAAGAGCTTCTGCATATGGTAAGTCATGCATTTTAATGGTTCATGCATTTTGTATCTTGAATGTATGAATTTATGTCTTTCTGTTAAATATGAAAATTCTAAACATGCATGATTTGTTGTATGATTGTTTAAGTTAAATTAAATGTTAAACCATGAAATTTTTATTGAAATCATTGTCTTGTTATTCTGTCTTACAAGTTTAGCATAATTACTCTACTTAGACATGTTGTCTCACCCTATATGGTTTAAAAATTTTCAGGTAATGAGTAGGTACTTACGTGCGAAGGCGGAAGGTTGCGACGGGGACTGAGCCTACCTTTCCTCTGCTTCATGAATTCTGAACTCTGAACTCTGATTTTAATTTAATTCAATTCAAGGACAAATGTGATTAATTTTGGATATTGTGAAACTTGAATTTTATTTCATGCATAGTTAATTAGTTGTTAAAGTTTAAATTCCATAAGTATATGTTTGCAAGCATTCATCTGAAGTAGCACGCCAAGTTTTATGCCCAATGTGTTTTTCCGCTGTTAACTGCTAAAAGATTTAAATGTATTTCAAAAAAAAAAAAAAATTCCACCAATTTCGGGTTATAAAAATTGGGGTGTTACACTACATCTCTGTAACCTCCACTCAATACACAACACTTTATACTTTCACACCACATAGCACTTGTTGTAGCACACCCTGCTATATTGTTGTGGTCCCTTCTTCAAGCCCTTACAGTAATGCAGGGCATTGCTACAACTCCAGTTAATTACCTCACCTGCTGCATTATACCACACATCAATCCCCTGTTATAGCATTACCCATTAGCCCATTTGGGGATTCATTTTCAATACTTACACTCATATCCACTACCTTCCACATACTTGCTGCACTATTTATCACAAACACCCTACCGCATCTGTGCTTAGCACTTACAACATACTCAATGCCCTCAGCAACATCCACAGCTCCTTTTTCACCTAGTTCCCACCATACCCTATCCATTTTCCACCACACAGCAGCATTCTCGCTGCATTTCTCCACAGTACCTACAACAGTGCTACCCACTGTTGTAGCCTACTTGATGTCCCCTATATACCAAATGACGCACCTCTATATCCCACATTTCCTACATTCCACTACCATAACATCTTCATACTTCATCTTTATTGTACTATCCTCCAGTATATCTACAACATCTACATCCTATGGACATCTCCCGTTGTATCATGTTAGTTTATGTGTATTTTACATTAGGCCTAAGCATGGCCCTTTAGGCATATACATTGTATCTTCCTAAGAATGCATGCATCTCTTTGTCAAACACTTGCATCTCACTTAGGCTAATCCATGGGCATCTCTTTATTAATATGGGTAGGCTCATATATTTTCCATTTGCTCTCATATTTGGCATTTTGTTGTATGCTAACCTTGTTTTGCAGAAATATATAAAAAATGTTAATTCCTTCTCTTAGACTAGGACTTTATCACTTCAATTTCAATTTAATACTTATAATAGCTAGAGGATAATGAGAATCTTTACTTTCAGTATTAGAATAGAATGTATGAGCATGCATTTTCATAGAATTACCTGTTTCATATTATTTTTTCTTTATTTTAAAAATTCCATAATGGTGAAACACGAATGACACATGCATCATTCTAATAAAAGGTAATTAATCCTATATATATATGCTTTTAACTTAAGGATGCAGTTTTGTGTATTCTTGTCTATTTAAATTATGTCAGTTACTTTGTCGCTACATTGTAATATGCACAGGTTCCTCCTTGCACAATTTATTTAGTCAATGTACGGTTTTGTACATTATGCATTACTTACGCAATTTATTTAGCTTATGTATGGTTTTGTACATCGTGTACATTGTGCATCGCTTACACAATTTATTTAGCTCGATGTGTGGTTTCGCATATTATGCCTTTCTTTATGTCATTTACTTTGTCGTCACGTTGCATTGTGCACAAGCTTATGCTTTACTATATATGTATTCTATATACATATATAACTTTATGAGGTATGCGTACTTCTGCCTACTTTAGATTACATGTGCATTTAAAGACAAAGATTTGCGCATCCTCGCCAAGTCTTTATTTTTTAAAAGTTTTCACATGCAAGATTTCAAGCTTGTATTATTCATTGTCTCAAAAAGCAAAACAAGTATTTGGCGTTTGCATTTTTGCAATCGAGTTTTTTCTTCAAACCTGTGTAATGGAAAGGCTTCGACTATGTAGCCCTAGGTGGTACGTACATCTGATCCTTCTCTTTGGTATCCAAAATGACTCGGATATTCTCCGGTCTAAAGCATGGAACATTAAAATTTCTAAATAATATTGGAGTTTCTTTTTGAGAAACTGATATCTCTCTCATCATAGTGGTACTATCAGACATGCATGACTTGTTAGTACAACAATGATTGAATGGAAGGTTTATGATAACCTCGTAGCATGAAAATGCACGATGATTAAAAGAAAATCACATAAATGGTGATGATCGCCTTCACAGGTAAGATGCTCGATTTGGATTGAAGCATGTAGAATGGGTCGTCAGTTAAAATAGAACCTAACATACTCATTCGTCTCTTTGGTTTCGTCAAGAAAGAGGATGCGATGGTATAAAAACTTTGATAGATAAGTTGTTAACACCTACGTTTCTGGAGTAGCAATGATTCAGTGTCCCTAGTCATCTGAGTTAGGGTACTGGGCTACCAAAAATTATCCTAGGTAGTAGATCCTATGAGCTTCTGTAAAAGTTCGGATGCAACCCTTGCCATGTATGTCTTTGAGAAATTCTCTCTCAGTCACAGGTCGTCCCCTTAGAAGAAGACTCAGCTAGTTGTCCGAGGTATCAAAATACATAGAATAACAAACCCTCTGGCAGTCTTAGTTATTTTTATGTTTCTTTTGTGCATACCTTCAGGACAGTTAATATTAAAACAAGATTATCATGCTCATTTTACTTATTCTGAACTCCTCATCATGAAAAAAACAACACATGTTAGTCTTGTTCTGAATTTTGATATGTATGCACCTATGAGATTTTTATAAATCTGACCCATTTTATGGGGTACAAGTGATGATTAAGTCGGTGCGGCAGGCGATGGCGCGATGATGTGATGATATAAAGATCCCACTCTTTCCTTGTTGTTTCGCTCTTAAGCACATTTTATAATTTTGCATAAGGGTTTCTTTGGAAATTCCTCTTTTGTATTAACTTTAATTATCAAAAAAACCTCATTTTGAATCTATGTGGTTCCAATGCTTAAATGGAGATACAAATCTATTGTGTAGATGAAGGTTCACCTGTAATGCTCCCAAGGTCTGTTGACTTGTTATTTCAAACACTATTTTTCTGTTGAACTGCTATTTTAAACTCTGAAAAAGGATTGCAAAGATTCAAATTTTTCCTAAAAGATTACAAGTTTAGGATTTTGGGGTGTTACATGAGTCTTGGTTAGGTTCACTGAATCCAAGTTATCAAAAAGAAGAAAAAAAGTATGAGAGAATGAGATTAGGGTTTGAACTCTCAACCTCTCACTCACAGGGAACTACCCTCAACTATTAGACCAACATGGTTTAGTTGGTCAAGAATGGCAAGCACGTTGTACATATACCTATTTTGGGTTTGTCCTGTAAGATACGGATCTAGGTTAGACTTGATTTAGAATTGAGAATCAGATCAAGAGGGTCAGCTAGATCCCTCACGAATCCTGTTATCCGGATCCCGACCCACTTGAGAGATAACATGACCATGTTGCCCTTGTTCTACCTACTTCGATAAAACATGCATAACTCTTCACTCAGAACTCAGAATCAAGTGAGGTTTAGTGTATTAGAACTGGGACATAGAGAGGGATATGCTTGTCTTACTTTTATGTTCAAACACGTAACATGAAAAATGAGGTCTGATAGACCATCTTTGGCAGGGTAGTTTGGTAATTTTATAAATAACAAAAATGTCAATTTGGTAAATTCAATGAGTCTTTATGTTACGAATAAATCCAACAACTACGAGAGATTCGACTGCAGAGTAAGGTAGTGATTCTTGCATTCGAGGTAAGGGAACATTTGCTAATAACTCCCTAGATAATTACATGCATAGTAATCTATATTTCTGATACTTTCAATAAGATGCATGTAGATTGTGGTACATATTATATGTTGATTTGAATACTTGATCGTGTCATAATTTTAGCAGATGATATGACTTGCATGACGAATGTGCTTGTTGTGAAAATGATGATAGTGGTTAGATACATATAATATGTTGCAAAAAATGGAAAGAAATGTTAGGCTTTGAAAAAAAGAGGTTGAGTTTTAAGGTTTTTGAAAATATTATTTATTTTGGGAATGTCAAGCTTATACCTGGGTAGGGGTATTGTAAGTATCATAGCATGATTAATTGATAATATACCTCGATGATGGATTGTTATTCCTAGAATTGTAGCATGCCCATGTGATTACATGTTGAACACTGGTTAGTGAACATACATTTAAAATTGTATAATACACAAACACTGGGAAAGAAAATGAAAGGAAAAAAATAATATACCTAGGGTAACAACACAGAGAAAGATAAAAAAACTCTACTAAGGAGGACATATTCTAGGGCTTTGTTAGAGGTGTATGTACCTCGCTCGTGCCTAAGATCTTGAGGAATCCATAGGTCATCCTTGTGGGCAAAAACATAGCCTATTTAGAGACATGTAGAAAGTAGCATGAACCACAAACCTTGAGAATATATATCTCATCGGATACCTTAGGACCGGTATAGCCCTCTGGGCTCTTCAACTAACTACTGATGAACATTTTGGGGTCTACGACTTGCAATTGATGGGCAAAACTATAGTGATTGGAAGTCTATAGTTAAGACCAGTTTGGACTATATTGTTTGTGGAGTGGTTCAGATGTCTGACCAACACCCTACACTCTGGAGTTGTCTACATGGGTTGCTATGCTCCAAGAGGCTATTTTCAGAATAGTCGATTAGCTTAGAAGATGACATTGAAAAATTCTACTCTAGAAATAAGGAATGGTTTCAAGAAAAGTAACAAAAAAGTAAAAGGAGGTTAAAATGTGTAAACAACATATGTGCTAGTTAGAGAACTAAACTCATACTAGAAGCTTAGAATTCACTATTGTTGTAATGGTCGTGTCTTATATTTGTAAATGGAACCTTACTAAGTTTTAGACTCACCCCACTTGGTTATAACTGTACGATCAAGAAGCGCTGCGGTGAGGAGGACTTGACTTGTGGACTCAGACTTGACTGCTAGTGACCTAAAGTGCTCTGGAGTACTTCATTTTATTTATGCATTTTCTATTATGAACATGTATTTGGACCTTTCAGTTAATGAACATGAATGATTTGGTATTCTTTTATAGATGGACCGGTTGGATATTTAGACCGTGTTATGACATGTATAATAAAAAAATATTTTGGCTTTATTTTGAAGTCATTTTGGTAATTTCCCTATGAAAAGTGATGCCCACAATCTCGTACTCGAAAGGTCCCGGTTCGGGTCATTACAAGCTTCCAATGATGTCCATAATGAGTATTATGAACCACGAAAAAATGTAGTGATTGATTAATTATGAGCTATTTTTTCAGTCGAATATGGCATGCCATTTTTATGCTCTTGAGAGTGATGATCATCCATGATCACCATATTATGCTTTGTTTGCTTTTAAAGTATCATGCCTATGTTGTCGCTCAATAAATTTATCTTATTCTTAAAAAAAAATGCCATTGTGTTTTTTTTTTGGGGGTAAAAGCATCAAAGCAGCCTAGCTACTCTGTGCAATTAATTGGCTGTGTAATATATCTATGGCCAAAAAGGCAATTGCGTTCCATCCTTAGTGATGATGTGTCCGGCCCTTGATGACAAAATTCAGAGCCCTGCCTTCTTATAGAGTTGGATCTTAGCCCATTATTTCATGGTAGTTTCTCTAATAGCAAGAGCGATTAGCTAATGATAGCTTTCTAACAAAAATAACAATTTCATGGCCGTCAACCAAAATTCAGGGTTCCCTTTCCCTCTTGGACCGAGAGTGAGGTAATCAGCCTGCCTTTAGTAAGATTTTGACCAAGAATGACAATGACATTTTGATCTGCCTTTGCGTGCATCTCTCTCTCTCTCTCTCTCTCTCTCTCTCTCTCTCTCTCTCTCGTGCTCCCCTTCAATCATGAAACACGAATAAAATGTAATCAATTTATTTTTTTTTCTTTTATTGGCTACTAACATTTGTGTATACATGTATATGTTCGGGTAAAGTTTAACATGGGGAGACCTAATTTACTGGTGCCAGTGGCTGCTAACATTATATATATATATATATATATATATATATATATATATATATATATATATATATATATATATATATATATATATATAGAGAGAGAGAGAGAGAGAGAGAGAGCATGTCAAACAGAACTCGTCAGTTAGGCCAGCCCGCTAAATAATGTGTTCAAAAGCAACTCGGTGGCACCATCAAGCCACTAGCAGTCCCTGCAACGTTCTGGCAAGACGATTTAGCTGGCTGTTTCTTGTATGTTAACTCCACATCCGCCATGCCGATCCCTTGGCAGTGTGCAACTGGACTGCACGCAAATTTCACGGCAACTGGTGTTGCTGAGCTACCCTTGATGTTGTCATATGTCACCTGTGATATCCTTACCCCAGAGTTCTGCAGTACAAAAAAAAACGGGATGTCCACATAAGATTAAAATAAGCATCGCTAGTAATCATTTCCAATGATATTTGGACTGCCGAGTATGCTTAGTAAAAAAATAATGCAGTTCATGAGCTCGATAACGTTAGGCATAATGCAGATTGTGAGCTCAAGTTAGAATTCATTGAGATGAATTAGTACCTGATTTGGGCAATTTTTGTTGCCGGGGCAGTAGTTTTGATCGATTATGATCGGATTATTGACATTCTGCATGGTGGCCTTCTGAAAGACAACCCCGCGGACGAACCCCGTGCTCATCCTTGCCCATGTTTTGATCCTCAGACCATTCTGTGTTCCTGTGAATACTGTGTCTTTCACTGTGACATTTTGAACCCCTGCTTCTGTAGCATCCTTGCCCAGACTTCCAATGCTGCAATGTCGACGCACAATTTCAGACCATAATTTAGCAATCACTCACACACATACACACCACCACCACCAAACAGTCTCACTGTTTAGCGTGATTAGAAAAGGTATATATTCATACGATAACAGCAATAAAGGAAAGAGAAATCTTAGACCGTATGGTGTAAGCCAAAGGAAACTGGAGTGAAAGGTGCAAAGCACCTGATCACTCTTCATCTTGGGGACAGGGCCTGTCATTTGTGGGGTCCAAGGCCTGATGGAGGGCAATCAGGTGCTTGATGCACAAATATTTGTGCAATCATGTTGCACCCGATTCGGACTAGGGATGGCAGTGGGGCGGGGCGGGGGACAAGGTCTCCACCCCCGCCCCGCCTCAAGATTTTATCCTCCACCCCCGCCCCAGCTCCCCGGCAGGGATGGATTTTATCCTCCACCCCCGCCTTCATCCCCGTTTCATGTCCTCCATCCCCGGTTCAAACGGGGATGAGGCGGGGCAGGGATATTGCGGGGAAAAGTGGTCGGGGCGGGGATGAAGCGGGGATCGTGGCGGGGATGGGGTGGGCGGGGAAAAGTGCACGTCCATCCCTGCCTCCACCCCCGGACGGGGATGGATTTTAACCTTCATCCCCATTTCATACCCTTCATCCCCGGTCCAAACGGGGTGAGGCGGGGCGGGGCCCGCTTTCCCCCGGTCCACTGTCATCCCTAATTCGGACTGGAAACCTAAAGCCCATCCTATGGGATATCTATCATGGTCAACCCCTTAAATCCGCTTTGCCAGGACCACATCGACGCAATATTTCTTGAAATAGACTCGTTATAAAATGGTTTTTCATCAATTTTCAAAATGGATGGCTTAGATCTCGATGAAACCCATCATTCCCTAATTTTAGAATAACTTCAACGAAATCTTAGTTTAAGCTTTATTGAATATCTAAAGACAAACCACATGATAAGACATGCTATCCTGAATATAAACCTGCTAGAGTGACTGCTTATCTTTATCAAAACCTCTTTTTTTTAACTAATGTTTTCTGGCTTAGAAGTCTGGCCTACACCCATCTTATATACCCAATAAAGAATATATTTTCTTTCAAGTATAGTGGCTCTATTCTCGAAGGGAAACACACATAAGAAAGAAGCAGGGGGAGTACAGCCATGTCTTGTACGAGGACCTTATTAGAAAGAATGTATTCAAGGAGAGGGTGTATGCATGCATGACAGACAACCAAAACGAAGCAATTACCTTATGCCATGTCCTGGGCCGCATGAAACTTGTTGGATCCATAGGTTCTGTGTCCCAGGCCCAATCGAGATGCAATCGTCCCCAGTCTGTATGCCCGTGCCTGTGATAGTAACATCGGATGATCGTTGCACGTGTATACCGTCCGTGTTCGGGCTGTTGCCGGAGGCCACAATGGTCACTCCCTGCACCTTGACATTCATGCAGCCATTGAACACAATGTGGTAGAGCTCACTGTTGATGGAGGTGAGCCCATTCACTGTAATGTCCTTTGCATTATTGAAGAGAAGAGACTGCATGCAAGAGAAGAAGCACACACACGTGAGCTCACGTGCTAAGCGTAAAACAATCAATTCAGAAGTCGTTTGCAAAAAGCAAAAACAATTTGATCTGTGACTTTTTTGGTACCGTCAATCAAGATCTTTGAAAATTTGTGTGTGTGTGTGTGTGTGTGTGTGTGTGAGAGAGAGAGAGAGAGAGAGAGAGAGAGAGAGAGAGAGAGAGAGAGAGAGTTACCGGCGCTCCGTCAGGACAGTTTCCAGAGGCAGCCTTGCACGCCCACAAAGCGGATCCCATGCCATCCAAATTCCCTCCCTGAATGCTGACACCCTGCACCCCGTCAAATTTCAACCAGTATCCGGCAGCGCTGTATGGTCGGTAATTTGCCGATGCTACGATGGTGCCGTCGATCCTTACGGTGATCTTACGGCTTTTACAGGGGCCGGCGAAGGTGATGGGCAGCACGAGGAACTTCCCAGAAGGGACGTGGACTGATGATGCAGGCCCAGTCGAGGAGCACGCTGCAGTCCAGGCCTTTCGGAAAGCCTGGCTGCTATCAGTCACGCCATCAGGCTTGGCACCATAGCTAGTGACGACGTAGTCAGCATTTGCTGGCCGGAGAAAGAGCAGAGCAAATAAGAAAAGGATCATGGCCAGGGAGATAACAGAGTTATTAGCCATGGCAAAGACACAGAAAAGGAAACTGTGTCTACCCAAGTCCAATGCTTGGCCAATTAAGTACGTACGCAACTATCAGCAATTTGGTATCTTGGGGCAGGCCAGGCCAAGATTCAAGACACAAGGTAAATGTCTGATGTGTCCAACGCTTCTTCAACAGGACATGCAACTGTTGTTGGCGCGAGGTGGGCTCGATTCAGGCCAGACCCAAGAGTCACAAAAAACAGGGGAGTGGGGTAAACTAATGTCCCCTCTCTTGATCAGATCGAGATGAGAGGTGGATTTGGGAGGTGGTGGTGGTGGAAACGGTTGTGGTGGTGGGGACTTATATAGAGTTTGGGTTTGGGGGGAGTTATAGTGGGGCCCAAAATGAATGACAAAACGTGCATGGTGATTGGTTCAAGATATCAGTTTTTTTCTTTTCTTTTTCCATCTTGGTTGCGGTGTATGATGGCCGTTTACTTAGAAGAGAAAGGAAGGGGGGCCGGCGGTTGCCTTTTAACTAAAGAATCAAGTTTTGCCCAATTATATTTTATTGGAGGTAGGAAGGATGGTGGCTTGGCTAAACGCCCAAACTTAATTTGGCTTGTTTTTTGGAGATTAATCAGTTAACTTTGATCGCTATGTACAGTTACTGTTGGTTGCAAGATGCCTTTTTATATAGAGGCCTAATTTGTGGTTGCATGTCCCAGCTTGATTCTACTTTGACAAAGGAGATCATACAGAGATATCTCTACTAGGACACCAAGTGCCAGATTAGGATGTGCATGGTGCCTTCCGGGTTCCTTATTAATTTGGTCCATCTTGATCGTGTTGGGATCAGGATCGTTCGAGAGCTGGTATGGGTAGGTTTTGAACCGAGATCCATGTCCAGCATGTGACTGATAAAGAGCTGGTATTGGTGAAAGTGCATTTCTACTAGATTAATTGACAATGTCGAGTCAACTCAGTGGGGATTCATTGGAATTTGACCAAATTGGAACCATTTTCAACATAATTAGTTTAATTGGGTAGAGAGATGTTAACGGGTCAAATTCCTGCCGTGGAAGGACACTCAAATTGTAGGTCGTGCATGAGTCTCAAAAAACTAGGTCCACGTTGACCTTTCAGAGAAAGAGAGAATAAAGGTGATGCCCCAGTGCATAGTAACGACAAAATACCAAACCTTTGTTACTCTTGTGTCAGCAAGCTGGCGTATCTAGAGGCACAAAAATGTCAAAAGCTGATATTTACCATATCCTCCTCATCATGGAGGCGTTTATCCTCTCAACAAGATTCATGTAAATATCTGTGGTCCCTACACGTCTAATAACTTCTGATGTCTTTTTTGGTGCTTCAAAATTAACAATTTGAGAACTTTTTGACTTTGATATTTTCATCCTTTAGAGTCCATTGCTTAGAAGTTAAAAATTACTGTAAAACCACATGAGCATCAAATTTAACAATTTCAGATTTTTTCGACTTTGATATTTTCATCCTTTAGAGTCCATTGCTTAGAAGTTAAAAATTAGTGTAAAACCACATGAGCATGTGACTGCTATGCTACACTTTACTCCTCTTGCTGTTGGTTAGCTCATCACTCCTCTCACTAGTTGTCATGTGCACTATTACATGCGCATCCAGCGGGTACGCCAAGAACTCCCTTTTCACTACTACGTGTCATAAACATTATCTTTTGTGTAAGTTCAGCGTAAAAGAAAATGTACAGGAAAAAAAGTGTATGTAAAAGGATTACATTCATGTGCAATGAAAACTGATGCAGTACATGGAAAAGGGCATGGTTGCAAAGGAGGCCAATATGGCTTGTATCTTGGAAAAGGTAGGCCACCACGAACTATTAATGGGTGCCATGGCAGTGGCAACAATCCCCTTGGGCGTTAATATTAGAGTGAGGCAAGCTCCTCTTCTCTCAAAAGCTGCCCAAGCAACTTACTAAGACAAATTATCATGAAATCATGATGCTCACGTGTGCACACACACACACACACACATACACACACACACACATATATATATATATATATATATATATATATATATATATATGTTAGTGGAGAAGAGAGATTTTGGAAATTTGTTGATGTTTGTGGGTGATTTGATGAATTTTTAATAATTGCTACTTAAAGCAATTAGAAAATAGTAGTTACTAAAAGATCTTCTTTGTATCTATATGTACTTGATCTCTATTGTAAACTAATATCAATCTCTCCCTCTTCTCCCATGGAGTAGGCTAAGTCGAACCACTTAAATATGTGTTATGCATTCTTTTTGTTTCTTCATGGTATCAGAGCAAGGTTACTAATCCTTGCGTCTTGATCGTCGAATGAGCATGTGTTTCCTGTTTCCTTGATCTTGTGGTGCTGAGTGACACAAGATTGGGTTCCTGTTTCTCCGTGATCATTTTTTGCTGCATTCTTGTGACAGAGGCTCATCCTCGGATCTTGGAGGAAAAGGAAGGCTGTCATCCTACCGACTGAATCTTGTAGCACGATGAAATCTTTGATTTCATACTCGAGTAGAGTTGCAGTTTTCTGTCATCACTTCTTCATAACTCAGACTCTCAGACGTTGTTGGCTTCCTTTGCGGCTACTGCTGCTTGAACTTGTGATGAATTGATTGTTCTTATTATCTGTCGGATCATCATTATCAGAGTTGTTGTATAACTCTATTGCTCAGTTCTTTTGGCATTCACCAGCAGACTGCTGAATTTGTTATTGGACGATGGTCTCTTCGATTTGCAGATTTTTTATTGAAGTGTTGACTTCTTCAAAGATAAGTCTAATCTCCCTACATAAGTTATCTACCTCATTTGTCTCAAGTACTTCTTGAAGAACGACAAAAAAATTTATATTTGATAAAGAAGGCAAGGTGTTGTCATTTTTTCTGCAAGGCTCTGCAAAAATTTGCTTTTCAAAGAACACATATCAGTTTTTTGTGTTTGTTTTCTTTCTCAATGGGTGAATCAGATGGTAACCCTGGATGGAAGCTTTCCTTTGTTCTCTTGAATGGTATTATTTATGTTCCTTGGTCAAGAGCAATGACATTATCTCTTGACGGTAAGAAAAAATTGGGTTTTATTTATGAAACAAAAACATGTCCTGCATCCACTGATTATGATTATAAAGATTGGATTTCTAGTGACCAACTTGTCCGATCATGGATTCTTAATTCCATGTGTAAACACCCTAAATTTTTCAGGTTCACTTCCGGACACCCCCTCTCACAGATGCCAACCCTTGTAGTACAGTGTAGGAGTCTAACCCTAGGTCTATTCCAGTTTAGGTGTCAAAATTATCATTTTACCCCTAGGTCACCTTAGGCCCTTGTCAGTTAGACCCAGCCAAGCTTATTTTAAGCTCAAAAGAACTAGAATGTCAGACATTTTTAGCTCTCCCGAGCTTACGATGAGTAGACCATGTTCGTTTTAGCTAAATTTGGTTCATTTCACATGAAATGAGCTCATTTCTAGCTCGAATTCAAGCCAATTATCTCAGAGTCAGTCAATTCCAGTAGATCCTATTCTCCTATGTCTAACTTGAGCTCATAAGGAGTTCAAGTAGTCCAATTTTAGTTCAAACTTGTTTCTCACATTCTTGGAATTCATTTTTAGCTCAATTCAGCTAGAATTGAGCTAACCCTAGTCAACCTAGCTAGAACTTAGCTCTAGATTTAGTTCATCTTAGTTCAGTTGATTGTCATTTTAGCTCAAACCCAGTACACTCTCATTGTTCACTTCACTCTATAGTGAATTCCTCATCATTTCATGTAGAATTGTGTTTATTTTCAATCATTTGGTCTAGAAACCTAGTTGAGCTAGTGTCTTTTTAGTTCATCTGAGTTCAGAAACCTTAGAACCTAGTTCAACCGTAGTCAAACTAGTTCAAACATTACCTTTCAAGTGGCACTCTTCGCCCTACAGATCAAAATCATTTATAATTCTGCTCATTTATATTCAGAGGGGTAGTTTAATCCATTTCTAAGCCAGAATGATTTCAGTCTGGACTCAGATCAATTGTTTTATCTGATACTCTATCTATATTCGAGATCCAACTCATATTTCAATTTGGGCCTTTGATCTGATGTAGTGTTGGATCTGATATCCATTATCCTTTTCCTGGACCTGGATTTGTTATCCAATTCGCTTTGTTATCTATATCCAGAGTTTAATTTGTTTTCTGAACCCAGATTATCCCATCAGATATCCAGGGTCCAATAATTTATTATTCATGATCCATTCTTCAATTCTCATTTAATATCCAGGATCCATTTCTACTTTATTTCTGATCCAGGATCCACTTTCTAATTTTATCTTTGATCCAGGATCCCGCTTATCCTCTTTGATATCTAGGATCCATTTTAAATATCGTATCTTTGATCTAGGATCCGCCCACCATTTCAAGTATGGATCATGACTCATTATTTGAGATCCAGATCCATTTGTCATTTGAAACTTCGAATCCATATCTGAATTCAAAACTTTCTCCCAATTTCAAACTTGGGTTCAAAATTGATCTTTACATTTTAATCTAAACCCAGTGTTTTATATTTGATATTTTGAAATATCTTTTTCAGAAAAATAATGTGTGTCAGATTTGGATCCGGATTGGATTTTGATTTGGATTTTTATAATGCTCGAATTTTAAAATGGATCTTAGATCTAATCCAATTCACATTAGATGGGACCCACCTAGGTGTCATCAACTTCTTGATCATTCTTTTCATTTGGGTTTTCTAGTTTTGTTATTTCAGAAATCTAGTTGATTTAGGACTTTGCTTTTTGCTTTCTATCTTTTAGTTTTATTCTTTTATTTTTAACCTTTTTAAACCTTTATTTTAATTGCTTTAAAATCAAATGTAGACCCCACTTAGGTGACGCCATATTTGAATTCTTTTTTTTTAGAGTTTTAATTAGAGTGAAAAAGGAAAAGTCAAAGAAAAGATTATTCAAATATAAAAATCGACCCCTCTAATATTCCTAATTAATTGCTAATTAGTTAGGAAATCTAGAACCCCTTGGAATCCCTATCTTCGTCCAAAGTTTTATTATAAAAAGACCCAAGGGGGGGATGTCCAGGCCATGCTTTTTCTTTTTCCCTCTTCTTGATTTCCCTTCTTCTTCCTCTCCTTCTTCTTCCCTAAGTGTCGCCCTTCTCCTTCTTTTCTTCTTTTTCTTTTTGTTTTTAGTTGTAGTAAAAGGAGGATGAATCAGAGCTTGGTAACTCCACTATCTAATGCAGAGCATCCTAAAGACCCGAGCTTTGAAGATGAATTGGATCCAAATCTAATTCCTAAGATCCACTCCAGAATGCAATCCGAGGCAGATCCATTCGTGTAGGACTATCAGGGTCCAATTGGATCTCTGCCAACCCAGGCCTATTTTGATTATCATGTTTCAATTTTTGAGATATTTTGCATCTTTCTCAGAGATTGTATTTTTATTATTTCAATTTCATTTTGGCATGTGAGGAATCACATTAAACATATTTTTTTTTAGGAGTTGGATTCTATGGATCTGGATAGTTCTGGTATCCTGTAGGATCTTTTTTGTGGTACTAGAGAGTGTATGGGGTCCAAGGGTAGTTTTTTATTTTTCGTAAATTCGCTTCTCTAATGTATTTTGGTATAAGATCCATTTCACTGCTCGATCCGGATCTAGATGGAGATCCGCTCTCAATGAGGGGTCCTAGTTGGCGCCACATGGGTGTGGTCCATCTTGGACCTCAGTCAAGATATGATTGTTGGACCATTTAATATCCATTAGTTAATTATAGCCTATTCAAACTCGTTTTTGGCGCAAGGCTTGGGAAGCCCCATTGCCTCTTTATTGTGGCTATTTTCTCAAGCTCCAACCCATTAATTAGGGGAGGTCAACCAAGGGGTTGGGGGGCTTCTTCTTCATTTTGAAAATTCGTGGTCTATGGTGGCTGCTCCTTGCTGAAATTTTGAGTGTGGTTGCTTGAAGGAAGACTCCTTTGTGTAAAAGGTGAAACCGTGTGTCCCTTTGTGAGTGTGGAGAGTGAGCTTTTGAGAAGTCATTCTCTTGGTGGTTGTGACAGCTTGTTCATGGTTGATGGAATCCATTCCTACTGTTCGTGATTAACGCGTGGTGCCAGTTGCTTTCCAACGACGACCATTATCCTCTTCAAACCGGATATCACCATTGGTTCTTCGTTTTAGTCGTTTGTTACTCTTATTTGCATTTGTTTTACGATTATTCTTGATTTATCGTTGTTAAGTTGTATTGGATCATTAGAGAGTTGTGAATGCATGTTAGAAGTGTTTTTATGTTATGAATTGTTTATTTTGATCTTGAGTTTTCTTGGAATATTGATATGTGTGAATGAAACTCAGATCCTGACAAAAGACCAAAACGATGTTACGAGATAACAAAGGCATCTCTGATAAAACATCTGTGTCAGACTCAATACTAAACGGATTTTCGCATTCCTTAGCTTCTTGGAAAGCTAAGACAATTTCCTATAACTTCGTAGTTAAACATTTTTCAAGATTCATTCATGTGAGCTCCTTAAATTTGATGTCAAGGTGTCGGACTGACGGAAGTCCACTGTTACATTTCTGCTACAGAACTGTCATAGTTGTGTTCGGTATTTTTTCATTATTGAAAGATTCCCTGAATGAAATTTAGATTTTTTTGATTCTGTGAAAAACTAATATCTAAATCTACATCTTTTATGTTTAAAGATTTCGTTGAATCATTGTCTTTGTACTCTGAAAATATTGATTTTTGCTGCTATTATTTTGCTTAGAGTTTTTTGTTTCATACTCGTTAAATATTACCATTTTATAACTTCAAAAATTTATAGTGGGTTGTAGGAATTTCAGAAAATTACGATCTTTAGTGTTATGAAAAGGTCTAGATCTGAAATTAGTTTCATTCGTTATGAGTTTTCACAAACTCTAATGTTTGAGGGGTTGAAAATCCCTTCAAACAGTTTATACCTAGAATCCGATAGTCTATTTTGGACTTGTTTAGCAGTCCCAGTTCTGTGTCTGTGAAACGGACATTCCTGCTCCAAATCTGGTGTTTTTAAATTCGTCGAAAAGTTGTGTGAGTCACTCACAACTTTTATTTGTATCATTTCTATCGAAATCTAGTGCTCAGGTCCCAAAAACCCATTTCTCAGAGTTCTGTCCAGATTCTCTATTGTTTAAGCTTCCGCGCGCGTTTGGATCATAGATCGGTGTGTATCAAGTCTACATCGTACCATTGCATCACTACCTCTCTTTATATTTTCTTTCTTTTATTTTCAATATTACTTGCTACATTTTTCCTTTCAACAACCACCATGAAAAAGAGATTCAACCTCTCATAGGTCGAATCTATCTCAAAATGGCTACAGCAAATGAATCCCATGTAGCTCTTATTTTTTTATTTTTAGTTTATTCATAAGCATCATAGATTTAGGTTTGCATTGATGTTTTCATCCATATAGAATAAAGAATATTTTTTTTTCTTTTTTTATGCATGTTTAAATTAGGTTTAAATCTTGTTTAACAACCATGCTTAAATCTTGATTCTGGCATCGCATTAGCATCATTATTTTATGTGTTTATTTTCATCGTTTTAAGCAGAGTTTTTTATGAGAGATATATTCATATGTTTATGTGAATCTGGCAAATTTTCATGATTTTTGAGAATTTTTTGATCCATTTTTTAAATCAAGAACCAAAACCTATTTTCTGCACCGTAAAAATGTTGTGGAGAACCTGGGTCAACTTGCCGAAGTTCTATCTCCCTAACCGAAGATCATTTTTCAGATCCGTAAAAAGTGACTTTTTTGTCTACATGTCTAGTTTATTCTGGTTAAATTTGATGATTTTTTAAGGTGGTTTACTATTTGATTTTAACCCAAAAATCAGAACCTATTTCTCTGTAATTGTTAGGTATTGTTCATAATCAGGAGCATCTTGTTGGAGTCCTTGGAGAGTTCCAACCTATTAAAACTCTAATTAATTAAACCTAATTGACTTCTAATTAACTTTGAAAATTCTCAAATGTGGCACCACCTAATGTGGGCCCACATTTGGTTTTTTTAAAACCCTAATTAAAGGTTTAAAATAAGGTTAAAATACTAAAATAAAGGTGGAGTTTTAAAATTGATTAAACTTTGACTTTTTAAACTTATAACTTAAGTAAAACACTAACTAAACCTAAACTAACCTAAACACCTTCAAATGTGGCACCACCTAATGTGGGCCCCATTTGATTTTCTTAAAAAATGATTTTAAAAAGGCTGAAAATAAAGAGGTTAAAAACAATATTTTCTAAAATCTTTAAAAAGACACCTACACTTATGATTTTTTTTTTTTGAAATAAGCAAAACATGAAATAAAACAAAATTGAATAAAGATGGGAAAATTAGGGTTTGGTGCTCCCTGCAGGGTGGGCCCCACTTGAAGAAAGTTGTAAAAATTAGAAATTGAATTGAAAATCAGGTTTAAAACGAATCTAGATCATTTTTCTAAGGAAAATATTTTTGAAATAAGAAATGTAAAGCCTTGGAGGTTGGCCAAATAGAAAATGTTGATTTAAAACCCAAGTTTTTTAAATTGATTTCAAAAGAGAGGTTTTAAAATCGAGTCTCAATTTGAGATTTTTAAAATGAGAGTGCTGGATCTCGAAAATGACATGCATTGTAATAAAATGACATAAAATGATATGAAATAACATGGAATGATATGCGAAATGCAAACCCTATATGAGGGATTTAAAGTCCCAGACTCCTGGCAGAGACAAAGAATTGAAAATTCCCATCCAAGGATGAGAATTGGTGATTGGATATCAGATCTGATATTGAATCTGATTCAAATATTAATTGGGTCTTGGATATAGCTAGAATTTCATAAAGGTATTGATCTGAGCCCAGATTGATACTTGTATTGGCTTGGAAAATGATAAAATGATGTTTCAGACAAAATGATCTGAGAAATAATTTTGCCCCTGCAGGGCAAAGCGTAACACTGAAAAATGAGGTTTCAACTGGTTTGAACTAAATTCAACTGGTTTCTAGAGTTTCTAAACTCAGATGAACTAAAAAGACACTGACTCGACTAAACTTCTAGGCTGGATGATCGAGAAATGACATCATTCTTAAAAAAATTGTGAGAAATAAACACTGGAGTGAAGTGAGTAACGAGACTGCACTGTGTTTGAGCTGGAATAAAGGTCAGTTATACTGAGATAAACTAAATCTAGAGCTCAAACACTAGTTGGGTTGACTGGACTTAGCTCAATTTCAGCCGAAGTGAGCTGAAATAGGCTAAAATGAACTTTAAGACTATGGAAAGTGGATTTGAACTGGAATTGAGTCACTTGAACTCCTCGTGACCTCAAGTTAGACTCAGGGACATAGGGTCAACTGAAATTAACTGACTTGAAAACAATTGACTTGGATTCGAGCTAGAAATGTGCTTATTTATCAAGAAATAGACTAATTTTAGTCGAAATGGTAAAAAATGAACAGGATTCACTCATCATGAGCTCAAGGAAGCTAAAAATAACAGACATTCTAACTGTTTTGAGCTTAAAATGAGCTTGGTTGACTCTGACTAATTGAGATCTAAGGTATCCTAGGGGTAAAATGGGATTTTTACTAACAAAAACAGCGAAATGACACCTAAAATGGGATCGACCTAGGGCTAGACTCTTAAGAAGATTGGCATCTACTGAAAAGGGGGTGTCTGAGAATGAATGAGAAAAATTTGGGGTGTTTACAAATGCCCCTCTTTGCTACTAAGTGTCAGGCCAGTTTCATGAGAAAGAAGTGTCAGGCCAGTTTCAACAATATAACCATGGTTCCCCTTAGCCAAACAATTTCTCGAAGTCTTGAGGCACGAAAACCGAGGCTGAATATCGTTTTCATCCAAAAACCACATAAAAAAATAACTTGTAAATTCACCACCTTGAACACACTGAAAATATTTAATATTTACATCAAACACATTCTTTACCCTGGCTACAAATCTTTTAAAGCCAGCATATGCATCAGATTTAGCTTTCAAAAAAAAAAAAAAAAACAAGTACAGTGAGTGCACACATCAACAAAAATTATATAATAGCCATGACCATCATCCGAAATAACAGGGAAGGCCCCTAATATCTTAATGAATTACCATAAATGGAATATCAACAATCTTGTTTAATTTATCAAAAGGCAAATGTTTGCTTTTTCCAAACTGATAGCTAGAATACATTTCATCAATGTTCTTGTTCAAAACAAGAGAATTATAATAACGTAAAAATTTATCTAAAACAAGGTGCCTGGATGACCCAACCAATCATGCCAGAGAGAAGATGATGCCTTTATTGAAATCAACGCAGCAGCCTCCGAATCAGCCTGGCCAAAAAGTGGATATAAGTGTCCGCTAATCTTTCCTTTGTGCAAAATTCTCCTCGTTCTCAGATCCTTGATTTGATATCCCCATGGAAAGAATTCAAAAGAACAATTGTTATCAATTGTAAATTTTGCTACTGATAAAAGATTTCTTTTGATCTCAGGAACCAACAGGACATCTTGCAATTTGAATTTCAGGTTGTTAAGACTTAGAAGAGCATCACCTGGTCTAGAAACCAAAAATCTTACCATCACCAACAATAATAAATTTCGTATCTTGATACGAGGAGGCACCTTGAAGGTTTTTGGCATTGCGGGTCATAGCCCCAGTATCTTCATACCAATCTTCATCATCTTTGGAATCTACGAAAAACACTGCAAATGGTTGAGGCAAAGCATCATTTTGAACAATCCAAATTTTAGGGCAGTATTTAACATTGTGACTTCGTTGATCACACGCTTGACAAATAACCTGCTCGCAATTCTGATTGTTATTCTGAAATTTTTGACCCTGTTGAAAATTTTGCTGACCAGCATTATTTTCGTGACCTGGATTTGGAGAATGTGAGCCACGGCCCCTAGGCCGTCCTCCAAATCTGTTTGATCGCCCCCCGATAAATTGACTGTCCACTTCCACGAGCAGAAAAGAGGGCAGATGCATTGGTAGCGTTGGAGTTGACTTCTCCATAGAGTCTCAAGTCTCTGTTCATGACTAAGAAGCGAAACTCGTAGCTCATCAAACAGTGGAGGAACAGAACAGGTATACATAGCAGTAACAAAGGCTTCATACTCACTTCCAAGTCTACGTAGGACATGAAAACCCAAATCCGCGTCACTGATTGGTTTTTTAATGATGGCCAAAGCATCAACTATTGATTTTATTTTCTACAAATAATCAGTAATTTTCATGTTACCTCTTTTGAGGCTTGAGAGCTCCTCCTTCAACTGCGTATATCTTGAATAGGACTTGCTGGTGAAGTCATTTTCAAGAACACACCAGACTTCTTTAGAACTTCTGAGCTCAACAACGAGCTCAAGCATTGGCTCGAACAATGTGGCATTCAACCAACTCAAGATGAGTTGATCAGATCGAAGCCACGAGACATAATCTGGATTCACATATTCCTTTCCGTCGGCACCTGTCACAAGGCGATTTGGTCGTGGCAATGAACCATCCACATACCCCATGAAATCATGGGCGTATAAGATTGGCAAAAATCGACTTTTTCACAATAAGTAATTGGTTTGAACAAGCTTAACCGAAACCAGACTGCAAATATTGAAGGTGGTCGATGGAGCTGATGATATAACTGACATTGATGAAGACTTCATTGATGAGGATGAAGCCATGCAGCTTGACTCTGATACCATAAAAGAATTAAATCACACAGGAACACAAAACTTTTAAGGTGGTTGGGCAGAATAAGCCAACGTCCAGATCTCTCTCATGTTGGACATTTTGGGTTTTCGGGTCCAACCCACAGTCTGACCCGGTTTGACACCTTGTTAGTGGGTCACGTAAGTGACTGAATAATGGTGGGAGTTACGTGAATGTGGAGAGACCACATTCACGTAACTGCCCAATTCTCCATTATATAAAGAGGTTTGGGGTTACGAAAATGATGAGATTTCGTAACATTTCCCTGCCAAAATATTGTTTTGCATTCAGGCGCAGCGGAACGGGTCCTGCTCACCGTCGACATTAGGCCTGGGATCATTGAGGGCGTTGACCGACTGAGGAGAACGCCAAACTGCCTACACGGACAATGGCGAATCCAGGTACGCTCCCTGTCTCATTGTTTTTACAGGGTTTCGCCCACAATGGGTTATGGGCCCACAGCTACGCATTTCAGCTGCGCGTGGCCGTGTAGGCAATTTCGGCGATTTGGCATCGGTGGAGTCGCCGTGGGGCGATAACCACCGATTAGCAGCAGACTGTCGCCATGGGGCGACAGTCTTCACCGGCAAATTGTCACCGTAAAGGGCAACATAACTTTCCCGTTTTCACGGTTTCAGGCAAAACTCATAAAAAATGTAAGTTTTTATACCTGTGGCCGGTTTTGCCATCGCCGGGAGTATCGCCGGAGCCGTCACCAGAAATCCCCTGCACCATCGGGTTGCAGGGTGGTCGGCTTATGCAGGAGATGTTGCCGGGGTTGAACGTCGGATGGCCGGCATCTGAGGGTTCAAAACCTTCTTTTTCACTGCTTGGGATTGCCGTCGCCGGGGCGTCTGCCAGAGATTCCAGCTGGTGCCAGCAATAGGACGTCGCCGTAGGGCGCCGTCAGTCGCCGATGGCCTTGCTGAAGCCGCTGGGATGTCGCCGGCGGATTCTAGGGCATCCGGAAATGGCAACCACCATCGTCGTCGTGGGGCGACGTCGTTTGACAGAAGGGGGTTGTCGCCGGACCGGCGTCACCATGGGGTGATGCAGGTCGCCGGCAACTAGCGTCAGTCGCCGTTATGGCGACATGGGTCGCCGTGGAACCGAAAAGGGCGGAAACCCTTTTTCGGTTTCCATGAAATTTCAAACAGAAACCCATCGGGTTTCTGTTTAATTTCAATCTGGGGACCGGATCGGGTCCCGTGTGAAGACCCGATATCAGTTTCGATCCAAACCCGAAATGGATCGGGCCTGCTATTTTTTTTGGATCTGACCCGGACCCATAAAGGGAACCGGGTTTGGGTCTGATCCGGACCCATTTTGGACTGGGTCATACCTGGGTCCATGTTGGACCGGGTCTAACCCGGTATTCGGTTTGGACCGGGTAATACCCGGGTCCATGTAGGACCGGGTCATACCCGGATCCATGTAGGACCAGGTCATACCCAGATCCATGTAGGACCGGGTCATACCCGGGTCCATTTTGGATCGGGTCGAACCCGGTATCCATTTTCGACCGGGTTGAACCCGGTATCCGTTTTGGACCGGGGCTGACCCGGGCCTGTTTAAGACCGGGTTCTATTCGGGTCGGGTCTGATCTGTATTAAGCATGGGTCGGGTCAGACCCGGATCCCATTTAAAACTGGGTTAGATCCATAAGAAACAGGATCCAAACACTATTGAGACTGAATCGGATCAGGAACCTGATCTGACGCCTTCCGGAACTGGTTCGAAGCCATTTTTGACCGGTTCTTTCCAGTTTTTCACCGGTTCCGAGATGCTGAGACCCTGTTTTCATAAATATAAAGAAATACATGGATTTTGGCATACGGTTATAGGGTTTTATGAACTTTTGTTCATATTAAGTATCGGTTTATAAGGTTCAGAACCGGTTCAGACCCTTAGATGACCGATTCGGGCGATTTCAGACCGGTTCAGAGTGTTTTTAGACCGGTTTCTACATGTGGACCCTGGGTTTTACCCATATGAGCATGCTTTTGTTATTTTTCATACTTTATAAAGTATTTATTTTGAATAATGCATGACTTATGCATGTTAATTCATGTATTTAGCGTTGGTTAAGTTATGCATTATGATTTTAAGCATGAGTTATGACTAAATTTATGACAATTAGTTTATGCATTTTTTGTTGTAGTATGAACTGATATTATGTCATGAATATACATGCATTAAAATGTGTGCATGGGTGTGCTCCATAATACGAATACGTTTTTTCGGTAAAAGATTTTGATTAACTGATTCATGTAATCACCAAAGTGATCTAAGTCGTGTTAATTAAAGATTCTTTGGACCGTATTAAGATTCGTAATTATGATTGTGTGTGAATTTATGAAACATCGATTCTACCCAAAGGTAGGTCGTTGTGTTCCAAATTTACACAAGGTGTGATAGTAGATATGTATTCCAGCCCATGAAGCATGTTCGTACCCAAAGGTACAGTGCTGAATTGCATATGGATTCATGATCTACTAGTTTCACCAACTGAAGTCAATTCCTTGAGAATTGAAGAGACGGAGCAATTATGAGTATTATCGTTTTCACCAAAGTGAAACGATAATGGCTCAACTATGCTTGTCTCAGAAAAGGTGAAAATAAAGGGTCTCACTTTTACCTTTTCAACACGAGTCTCGTTTGAGCAATAATAGTAATGTCTTTCCGTTTTTCGTTCCTTTGATTTATCAAGTTCCTTCCATATCGACGGTTCTAATAGTATCCCTATCTTAGATGGATCGAATTTTTCTTATTGGAAAGAAATTGTGTTATTCACTTTGGGCTATATGGATTTAGATCTGGCTCTTAGAATTGACGAACCTCCCGCTCTTAATGAGCAGAGCACAGCCGATCAAAAGGCTACCTCTGAGAAGTGGGAGCGCTCGAACAGACTTAGCCTGTTGCTTTTGCAATCTCGGGTGGCTAAGAACATTTGAGGCGCAATTCCTCATTGTAGGACTATGAAGGAATTTCTGGGAGCCATTGAGGCTCAATTCGTCACTTCTAATAAGGCAAGGGCCAGTACCTTCATGTCCAAATTAGTGCCTATGAAATATGCTGGTGACAGTCACATCTGACAGCACATTTTGGAAATGAGGAATATTGTGACTCAACTGAATGACATGAAGTTCGCCATCTCTAACTCGTTTTTAGTCCATCTGATCTTAACCTCGTTACCTACTGAGTATGAACCCTTTAAAATCTCCTACAACACACATAATGATGAGTGGTCTTTTAATGACCTTTTGAGTAAGTGTGTTGAGGAAGATGAGAGATTGAAGGGTGAGAGGGTGCCAAGTGCACATATGGCCTCTCATAAGGATAAACAGAGGTCGAGGTCAAAGAAAAACTCCTTCAAAAAGAAGAATCAGAAGAGAGCCACTGGGAAGAGGTCAAACTCTCAGGCGAAAGCCAAATCCCAGTTAGGTGGCCCTTCTATAAAGTGTTTCTTTTGCAAAAAGAAGGGGCATAAGAAGGTGGAATGTTTGAAGTTCAAGAAATGGCTCGAAATTAAAGGTAATAAGTCATTCGTTTCTCATGAGTGCAATTTAATTCATGTTCCATTGCATAGTTGGTGGATTGATTCTGGTGCTACGATGCACATTGTCAACTCTTTGCAGGCATTTCTGAACAAAAGGGAACCAACGGAGCATGAAAGGAGCATCTTCTTAGGAAATAAGATGCGTTCACATGTCAAGAGCGTTGGGACCTGCAGAATTGTGTTGGAGTCGGGATTCATGTTGGATTTGGTCGATACATTTTATGTTTCATCTTATAGTCGGAGCCTAATTTCAATTTCAAAACTTGATAAGTTTGATTTTGTGTTTAAATTTGAAAAATCTGAACTTATTATTATGAAAAATTCAATGAATATAGGTTCTGCATATATGTGTGATGGTTTGTATCGATTAAGAACCAAACTCCAAATTCAGGAATCTCACTTTGTTGAGAACACAATGATTGACAATAAACGTAGTCTAAAGGATGATCAATCCTATTTGCTTTGGCATCAGAGATTAGGACATATCTCGAAAGAGAGAGTCCAAAGACTCGTAAAAGAGGGAATCCTTGGATCCCTTGATTTTACGAATATAGAGCCATGTGTTGACTGCATAAAGGCCAAGCAGTCTAACACATATAAGAAAGATGTCAAACGCAGCAATGGAAAGTTAGAAATAGTGCATACGGATGTCTGCCGCCCTTTTTCACCGTGTTATACGGGTGAAAAATATTTTGTCACCTTTATAGACGATTACTCACGGTATATGTATCTCTACTTATTATCTGAAAAATCTGAAGTCTTTCAGGTTTTTAAGGACTTCAAGAAAGAAGTAGAGAAACAAACCGGTGAAGTTATTAAGGTTGTCAGGTCAGATAGAGGTGGCGAATATTATGGTCGTTTCACTGATATGGGACAAAAGGAAGGTCCATTAGCGTGGTTTCTAAAAGAGGAAGGCATTGTACCTCAGTATACCATGCCTGGTAGTGCTTATCAGAATGATGTAGCTGAGAGGAAAAACCGTACGCTTAAAGAAATGGTTCGAGCGATGTTGAATCACTCAAACCTTCCTTTAACCTTGTGGGGTGAAGCTCTTAGGACTGCAGTGCATATTTCGAATAAGGTTCCTACGAAGGTTGTTCAAAAGACTCCTTACGAGTTATGGACAGGTAGAAAACCTTCTTTATCATATATGCACATATGGGGATGTCCAGCAGAAGCTAAATTGTATAACCCACATATAAAAGCTTTTGATCCTAGGACAACTAGTGGTTTCTTCATTGGTTATCCAGAAAGATCGAAAGGCTTTAGGTTTTATTGTCCATCTCATACACCACAGATAGTGAAAACAGATAAAGCAAGATTTCTTGAAAATGGTTCTGTTGGAATAGATGCATCTCAAAATATTGATTTTGAGGAAATGCAGGATTCAGGTTCTATACCTGCTGAGGATAATGACCCGATTTTCTCTATCATTGTTTCTTCAAGTAATGTAAGAGAAAGTCCAGTCAATGAACATCAATCCCAACTAGATCTGGTTGTTGATGAGGATATATAACAACAACAGGATACAGAGACTCATTTTGAACCACCTGTAGCACTTGTATGGAGGTCCACCAGAATTAGGAAATCTGCTATCCATCCAGACTATGTGGTGTATTTACAAGAGTCAAATGATTTCATAGACATTGATGAAGATCCCTTCACATTTGCAGAAGCCATTGAAAGTGAAAGATCAACACATTGGATCAATGTCATGAAAGAAGAGCTTGACTCTATGACAAAGAACCAAGTGTGGGATCTTGTACCTAGACCTGATGGAGTTAGACCTGTTGGTTGTAAATGGGTTTACAAAACCAAAACAGACTCTAAAGGTCATGTGGAGAGGTACAAGGCTAGGCTTGTTGCAAAAGGTTTCACACAGATAGAAGGCATTGATTATAATGAGACTTTTTCTCCTGTCTCAACTAAAGAATCATTAAGAATAATCATGGCCCTCGTAGCTCATTTTGATTTAGAGTTGCATCAGATGGATGTGAAAACCGCCTTCCTGAATGGGGATCTGGATGAGGAGGTATACATGCAACAACCTTCTAGTTTCAGTATAGATGACTCAAATAACTTAGTTTGCAAATTGAATAAGTCAATTTTTGGACTTAAACAGGCCTCCCGCCAGTGGTATAAGAAGTTCAATCAGGTAATAATGAACTTTGGATTCACTGAAAACATTGTTGATCAGTGTATTTACATTAAGACTAGTGGGAGTAAGTTCATAATTTTGGTTTTATATGTTGACGATATTCTTCTTGCAACTGATGATTTGAGTCTTTTACATGAAACAAAAGATTTTCTTTCCTCTCATTTCGATATGAAAGACATGGGTGAGGCCACTTATGTCCTTGGAATCGAGATCCATCGTAACAAAACTAAGGGTGTCTTTGGCCGATCTCAGAAATCCTATATCCTTAAGGTTCTTAAAAGATATGGAATGGAGAATTGTTCTCCTAGTTCGGCACCTATAGTGAAAGGGGATAAATTGAGATTGAAGGACTGTCCTCAGGATGATATTGCGAAGGCTCAGATGGATGTTGTCCCATATGCTTCAGCAGTTGGCAGTTTACAGTATGCGCAAACCTGCACTCTATCTGATATAGCATTTGTTGTGGGAATGCTTGGTAGATATCAGTCAAATCCAGGCATTGCGCACTGGAAGGCAGCGAAGAAGGTCATGCGCTATTTACAAGGAAGGAAAGACTATATGTTGACCTACAGGAAAGCTGACCACCTAGAGGTCGTTGGATACTCTGATGCGGACTTAGGAGGATGTATTGACAGTAGAAAATCCACTACTGGATACATTTTCCTTCTAGCGGGTGGTGTTGTCTCATGGAGAAGCGGAAAACAGTCTACCACTGCTGCTCATACCATGGAGGCAGAATTTATTGCTCTATACGAGACTTCGTCACAGGCCATTTGGATAAGAAACTTCATTATGGGTCTTGGTATAATGGACTTTATTGAGAGACCACTAAAGATCTTTTGTGATAATGAAGCAGCCGTGTCCTTTTCAAATAACAACAAGAGCTCAACATCGTGTCGACACATGAAGTTAAAATATTTTGTTGTTAAAGAAAGGACTGAGAATCATCTGGTATGTATTGATTCAATTGGGACGAAGGAAATGACTGCGGATCCCCTTACTAAAGGGCTAGCACCGGGATTGTATTCCCAACATGTAAAGGGGATGGGTCTTTTTTATTCCTTCTGATGTATGACAATACATTATGTAATCACATTTGTGTTTATGTTTTGATTCTCTAAGGTTTTGAGTTATTGTTGATTTTGCATAAAGAATCTCTCATATGGGTTAGAGAGAATAGCAGAGTAACAATATTAAAGGACCAATAGAATAGGTGAGAGACCAACCTATTAATAAAGGTAATTTCTTTACATGCCTAAGCACTGAAGGTGAATTGTAGTGTAGTACAAGGAAATATGACATTTCATAAAGGGGTGTTCATATCCTTGACTCATACGATTCATCCTTGTGATAAAGGGTGGCATGTGAACCCACATGAAGAATTAAATCGAGATAACGGTATACACCTCGATTTAGTACACTTTTGGTGTCAATGGGTCAAGTGGGAGAATGTTGGACATTTTGGGTTTTCGGGTCCAACCCACAGTCTGACCCGATTTGACACCCTGTTAGTGGGTCACGTAAGTGACTGAATAATGGAGGTAGTGGGTGGGAGTTACGTGAATGTGGAGAGACCACATTCACGTAACTGCCCAATTCTCCATTATATAAAGAGGTTTGGGGTTACGAAAATGATGAGATTTCGTAACATTTCCCTGCCAAAATATTGTTCTGCATTCAGGCGCAGCGGAACGGGTCCTACTCACCGTCGACATTAGGCCTGGGCTTATTGAGGGTGTCGACCGGCTGAGGAGAACGCCAAACTGCCTACACGGAGAATGGTGAATCCAGGTACGCTCCCTATCTCATTGTTTTTACAGGGTTTCGCCCAACATCTCACTATCTCAACATCTACAGAGTGAGTTTCCTTTAATTAAATAGAAGCTCACCTACAAGAGAGGAGTCGACGCTATTTTCGTGGGTCTCTAAGAGTTTCATTTTTACAAGATTTTTTATTACAAACACCTTCCTCTCCTAATCTATCTTTATCATAATGAGAGTCGAATCCAGCTCTTCTTGGGAAACTTTCTTGATTTTGAGACTTCCAGTAACCAGCTTTGATTTGGATTCGTTCGTCTCTTGATTTCCTTGAAACTCTTATTTCTTATCACGACTGGATAAGATTCACACGTCCATCTTGTTGTGTGGGTCCAACATTCACGTTAATAGTAATATCATTCTTTCATGCTTAGACAAACCTTTTCAACAAAAATTCATTTTGTTATCTCTTGTGGCGTTTCATGCCTGTCTTCAATTATCTGCTGTGAAATAACTTCGTGCATCTGTATGTTTAGCATATTCAACAAAATCAAAATGATTAAGAGGTTAGGAAAAGGAACAACTACTTTCAGAATTCAAGGAATTTAAAGAAAAAAAAAAGGAATGGATAGTTTGTTGGACATATAGATTGGGTCCAACCCATTGGGTGACCCGGTTTGACATTAAAAGCATTATGAAGTAGTGGGCTGCAGCATAATGGAGGACGGTTAATGGTTAGTGGAGATGGTTACGTGAATGTGGAGTGTCCACATTCACTGAACCACCTCTCTTACCTCCGCTATATAAAGTGGTGGTTGGGCAATGTATGATGAGAGACATTGCATATCCTTAGCCTAGCCCACGTCAAGTTTATTGGGTTTAGGGTCCTGCTCACCATCGACCTAAGATTTGGGCTCATCGTGAGCGTCGACCGGTTGAGGAGAATGCCGAATACCCTGCACGCGCTCTATGGTGAATACAGGTACACTTTCTGTATTTGTTTTACAGAAATGCCAACATAGTTTCCTATTTTAAGGCTTTTTTGTTCACTATAATAATCTTACATTTAAAATTTTTTAGTTTATCTAGGATTTCTTTGTTGCAAAAGCTGCTCTTTCCTGAAATATTATGACCTACAGTTTTGGGGTATCCAAACATGTGAAAAATGTGTCGAATGTTACAATCATCACATTGTAATATGATGCCTCCAAACTCACCCTTGAAAACTTACAATTAAGGGTAACCTTATCATCTTTCTTTTCTGAATAAAATTTTCTCTCTCAAAAAAAAACTTACAATTGAAGTCCTCTGAGAGGAGGTGTTTGCATAGTATTTAATCCGATGTCCATTGTTATGTTGCTCATATAACCATGTCTCAAACGTTACAAATTGTAAGAAAATAACTGGTAGTCAAGACAAAAGTGTAGTCGGAAAATAGCTAAAATCTTGTTTCCCTTGTTTTCACGGCTAAAGTCTGTGCTTTCTACTAATTGTGCTCTTTCCAAGAATAAAGGTAACCACTAAGATACAAAACAATGACAAAGATTTAAGCTAAAGTCAACGCAAATATCGGAGAAAAGGAAAGCAGAGAAGCATAGGAGGAGGTTAAAACGCTTCAGAAGGTGCCTAAAGATTTTAAGAGATTCATGTTGAGATGTGCCTTGAATTCTATGTTACAACCTCAATAGATGTCAATTGAAGAAAAAATTTGGAAATCTCTGGTGGTAGAGGAGCGATCTTGCCGTTATCAGACCCTAGCAGTTTCCTGTAAATACTCTTTTACACTTTTCTTGTTAATGTAACCTTTTTTGCGAGTTTGAGCTTTCTGTGCAGCTTTAGGGTTTTTCTGTGAGAAGAGAGCGGTCATCTACCTTTGCAATCCCTTTTTTTGATATAATGAAAATCTCCTCTTCCACCGACCATGGACGTAGGCCTTTGGCAGAACTCCTGTGTGTACTTGTTTTCTTCTCAAATCTCTCTTTCCCTCTCTCAGTGGTGTTTATTCAGCTATCTGTCACATGGTCACGGTGGTTCATTTTTGTCATGAAGATTAGGGCACACAACTAAGGGGCGAGTGCCTTTCTATCAACCCACTTGGGGAAAACCTGACGCCTTAAAGAAAAATCTAGCCGTTAGAATCTATTGTCAGATTCCTAGTTCCTACAACAACGGTCATATTCTGCACCCCCAGAGAACTTTCAAATATTATGACCGTTACTCCTCCCGTCCATCCATAAATTCTTGTCAACCCTCCATCCCCTAACAATTGTAAGCAAATTCCTCCCCATTGCTTTGGAAAAAGAAAACACATCTCCGATCATTCATTCTGGGCACTCTGCCTTGCGTGTACCTTTTTTTCCTTCTTACTCACCACCGGTATATTTCACAGCGACAAGAATCGGGCGAAAGATGGGTCTGTCATCGGTAGCAATCACCCCCATCAGTAGCAGCCATTCCCAATCCTCTCACAGGGTCCACAAGTTGTTCCTAGTGGCCAACTACATCCTGCTTGGGGCTGCCTCCAGTTGCATCTTCCTCACCCTCTCCCTCCGCCTCTTCCCTTCGCTCTACGGCTTCTTCCTCATCTTCCTCCATGTGACCACCATCGTTGCCGCCACATTTGGTTGCGCGTCGTCCACCAGCGCTGCCTCGCACACGCGCTGGTACACCTCCCACATGGTGTCAACCGTGCTGACGGCCATATTCGAGGGGTCGGTGTCGGTGCTCATCTTCACGCGGATGGGAGACTTCCTGCAGTCCCTCAAGTCGTACGTCAGGGAAGACGATGGGGAGGCGATACTCAAGCTCGCGGGGGGTCTCTGTGTGCTCATATTTTGCTTGGAGTGGGTGGTGTTGTGCTTGGCATTCATAATGCGCTACAACGCCTATGTTGTTAAACACAACGTCTCCTCGGAGAGTGACATGAGGAGGAGCGCCAAGGTTCACGACTCCATCACCGATTGGCCCTGGCCTTTCCAAGTCTAGAATCTAGAGAGAGAATTTGCCCTTTTCTCTCATGTGTGTGGGTGGATATGCGCATTCAACTGTTGAATTTTGGAAGAGGCATATTATTGAGTGGTTGAGGCATGGAGTGCGGCATTAATTTTTTCTTTATTTTGAGTATATGTATATTGTCAATTTGTCATTGAATGTACAATAAAATCTCATTGTTTTTCGATAAACATTGAAAGATTATGATAAGATCTCTGTTGGAGCGTGAAGGTTTTACGTGTGTGTAGAGAGAGAGAGAGAGATCAAAAAGGTCAACAAACATTGAATCCAGCTGCAATGCAAAATAGGCCCCAGACAGGCCGAGAGCAAAGAAACAAAAACCAGGTTAGATCAGTCTCGTTAAGGGGGGGTCCAGGCAGAAAGCGCTGAAGATCGGGGATGGTAATGCGCAAAATGACGTACACATCCAGCAAAATACAGTTCACTAATTTATTGAAAGCTGTCGAAACTTGCCAAAAAATGACATTGTTGTGAATCATCCACACAGCCCACCACGACTAGAGAAGCCACGTTTTCTAAATAATCCGTCAGTGCTTGCAACTACGAACAGATTAAGGGCCCCACAAAAGGTCTACAACAAATGACTCCTTGTGCATGGTAACAACAGGCTTATTCCAGGTAACCTTAAAGAGGTTCTCAAAAATAGGGCACTCCCAGAAAAGGTAAAACACAGATTATTCGGCCGCCTCGTACAAAACACATTTACTGAGAAGATAGAAACTGATAGATTTGAAGAAGTTGTCTGTCTGCACCCGTTCGTGAAGGATTAGTCATGCTAGGAAATGCAATCAAGGAGTAGGTCCCTTGCCCCAAATAAGGCGCACAGGGAACCAATCCACCCCCGAAGGAAGGAGAGAAAGGTAGCAAGCTCTTGTGCGGAAAGAGCCGTTAAGGGCAAGGGTGCGGTGAAAGAAATGGGCCTGAGAGACATAGTCGCCCTCATTAGAAAAGGTGACAGACCAAGCTTGGATCCACGAGCAACGCAGCTGCGAAATGGTTGACCAAATCGCGCGGTGGTCAACAAACAAAGATTCAATCGATCTGTATTCAGCAAGAAGAAAGCTTGCACATAGAGACCCCGGTTGGTGCGCAAGCCAGCTTTGCTTCACGACGAGAACAATACTTCTCAACCTGAAATCCGGAATCTCCAACCCCGCCCTATTCTGAGGAAGCATTAGAGATTCTCAACCCACCAGGTGGCGCTTGTTGTTGATAATTCGCCCAGACCAAAGGAAATTCACCAACAACTAAGAGAGCTTTTTGTTGACCCCCATAGGAATCAAGAACATAGACATAAAGAATTCTAGCATAGCATTTAAAACATGTTTGATAAAAGTAAGTCTACCAGCGACGGAAAGGTAGGATGCTTGCCAAGTTGATATTTTAGTCTGAACTTTTTGAAGAGTTGCATTCCAGGCTGCTGATGGGATACGTGAGATCTGTAACGGCAGACCTAGGTAGGAAAAAGAATTTTCTGAAATAGCGCATTCAAAAATCCGCTGACCTAGCCAGCATAAAAGGAGGGGCATTTATCATGGGCAAACAACAGTTATCATAGTTCATAGATAAACCTGACATCGATAGAAAGAAAAAGTAGGATAAACTTGATTTTTAACATTTGTTGAATGGATGCACTGCCAAAAATTATCATGTCATCGGCATAAGTAAGGATATGACTAGGGAACTCCTGGATTTTGAGAGAACCAATTATACCACACTCCATAACCCTCTTAAACAGAACCACAAGGCCTTCAAAAATGATGTTAAAGAGCAAAAGAGACATGGAACATCATTGCCGAAGACTGTGACCAAGTTTGAACTGCTAGTCACGGACCTCGTTGATCTGAATTTGTGATTGTGCATTTGTAACCATCTTACGCACCCAACTAGATAAACACCGACCAAAACCAAAGATTGTCAGCATGTAAAAAAGGAAAGGCCAATGAATCGAGTCGTAGGCTTTGTGGAAGTCAAGCTTCAGAGTGAAGAAAGGCTGCCCACTGATCTTGAGAGAGTGAAGCACTTTTGTGGCCAGAATGAATGAATGTTGCAGCCGTCTATGAGGGATGAAGGCAAACTGTGTAACCGAAAAAATCCGAGGAGCGATTAAACACATCTTATTCGCCATGACCTTGGCGATAATTTGATAAATTCTCCCTAAAACGGATATGGGGCATAACCGCGAGATGTCTGATGAAGATGCTTCCTTAGGAATAGAAGAAACAATGGTCAGGTGATAGTGAATCAACAAATGACAGTTGCGATGGAACTCAGCGAAGACACTAAGAATGTCACTCTTAACACAGGGCCAGAAAATGCGAAAGAAATTCACAGGATAACCATCAGAGCCCAGAGCTTTCCAACCTGATGAATTATGCATGCCATAATAGATTTCCTCTTCAGAGAGAGAGAGAGAGTCCAATCCTTTTGGCCAAGTTTTCAATCTGCTTAATACAAGGGGTCTGATTTAAAACACTGGGCACTCACACCTGGTCCAATTAGCAGCATTATTAAACACCATTTTGGATCTTTTTCCTTGAACCAGCACGCTATGTAAATTTCAAGATCTCGACAACCAGAAAAAAAGTATTTGGCTATGTTAGTTTAGAAACGCTAAGAGAGGGAGGGGTCAGATCATTCTTGTAACTCTCTCTCTCTCTTGCATGAAATGTGAAAATTGAGTTGCTCCAAAAATGAACAAGTATTGTTTTTGGTTCTTTATTTTACACCAATGGAGAAAGTGAGAAGTAGAACATGAGCTCAAATTTGGGGGGGTTTGTTTTCCTGTAAAACTCTCTCTCTCTTGCATGAAATGTGAAAATTGAGTTGCTCCAAAAATGAACCAAGTATTACTTTTTGGTTCTTTATTTTACACCAATAGAGAAACTTAGAAGTAGAACATGAGCTCAAATTTGGGCTGGCCTTAGGCCTAACATCAAATGCAAGTATGGTCTACATTGAGTCTATAATTGTATCACTTTCTGATTTTGTCATATCTTTAACCAACACAGACTTTCAGTTTGTTCTATCTTGAGCCCAAACATCATCCAATGAAAGTTGCAGAATAGTTGGGTTTGAATAGTCTACTAATTCAAGACCGAGAGGGGTCCAACTTTAGACCCAGTTGCATGAATCCAGTAACACATTTCATAGGAACACACACTCACAGACCTTCCAAATGGCGCCAAGCCATTGGTAGTCTGGGATCGCCATAACATTTCTCTTGTAAATTCAACCGGACATGGAATGATTTTGAGCCTCTGATGTATAAGATAGAAACCACTCTGTTATACCAAATTTGTATAATGCAAATAAAAGGTAAGTGCATTCTTGACTATATGGATATAGTTTTATGGTCCCAAATTTTTGAGTGCGACAGGGCCCTGCCTCACTCTTGCTTGGCCACTCAAGTTTGCAGTGGATGACAAATTATGGACTCAATTAAGTCTCGAGAAGATAGGTGTATCCCTTGGAAGTTTATGTTCATTAGGTCTTAAGGCAGAGGGGAGTACCATTCATTTATCAAATGTCCTGTGGTCTATGTCACATGGGTGCAGGTGCGGAGGTGAGGCACTTTAATAAAACTTGGGTGCGGGGGTGCAACAAAAATATAAAAAATTATATATATATATATATATATATATAATTTTTAAGTTTTAACAATTAACAACAATAACACTAAAGAAATAAAAAAAATCATCACAATATCATCAAATCAATTCATCATGTGTGTAATAAATCAAATTAACAATCTACAATTCTATTCTACATCATAAAAATCAACACCACAATTATAAAAACAATCAAATAAGTAAAGTAGAAAAGCATAATTACATACCAAAAGTATATCCTACACAACATATATGATGATGAGGTAATAGATCCTAATAATTTTCTGCTTCATCATTAAAGACATTATAAGAAGACTGAGCTCAGATAAATCCATGTTTGTAATGTTGAAATCATGCTCTCCCTCTAAGTCACACTCTTCTGGGTTTACATTCTAAAATTTGGATGATCCATATTTGCATTACAAACCCTATTTGAAAATGTTAAATACAAGTATATTTAAATAAAAAACTAAGAAATAGTCAAATAACTAAGAGAGCAAATTAGTACATGTATTTGACATTGGTTTACAAAATTAGTCGAAAATTTGAATGAACATTTACTAAATCCTCTACATGTTTGTTGGTGAGTTTGTTTCTCTTCATGTTGTAAATTTGAGAATATGTGCTCCAATTTCTTTAACAACAGGATGAACTAGCAAGCTAGGATAACAATCTCAATGCAAAACGTTAGAGAAGAGGTGTTTCTAATCCAAATGCACCATGTAATAGGATCTATATTATCCTCCTCTCTCGCGAGTAATACATGTTCATATAATTTTGAAGATGCAAAATTTTCAAACTCTTATGTGACTTGATTTAAAATATGTGATTCTGAATAAAGTATTGTCATACACATATTTCTATGCCTTGATAGCTCTCAGTCTAAATTTGGAGGGACATGACCAATACCACCTTTCTGCCACTTTTTTGCATAATAGTTTGGATTAAGAGAATGTGTCATGCAATACAAATGTGTGTTTCTCTTATCTCATCTTCTGACTAAAACTGAATGAATATGGTTAAAAAATTATGAATCATCAAATGCAAAAAAAATTCTCCATACTTGAAAACTACAACTTGTATTTTTTCAATCATATTATCCCATATTTCATAAACTTTGTGAAGCATGGGCTCATGCTTATCAACTTCTTTCAACATTTCCCAAATAGGTTGCTTAAATTGAAGGAAATATACGACTCTGCCCCAAAACTCATCATCAACAATAAATTTTTTAATTTCTTGAGCCTTGACATTATCATCAGCAAGATAGAATATCAAATTCTCATCAATCACCATGCTAACCAAAGCATTCTTCACTTCCTTAATCTTCTTCACCATTATAATGATGAACGCAAAACGTGTTTCAGCGACCTTTAATAATTTCATGTCAGAATGCCTATTAAATATAGCATTAGCATGATGATGGTTGACAACAAAATTCCTAATGCTTTAACATTTTTTTAAATTCTTCAATCCATGAACACAAAGCATATGCTGGTGAATTTTCTTCTTTTTTAGGGTTGCAGATGCTATTGAGGGTTAGATTCAAACTGTGTGCTACACAGATAGTCCAAAAAATATGAGGATACTCACTCTCCAAACTCAATGTTGTATTTTTATAAACTAAAGCGTTGTTTGTGATGATTTGTACTACTTTCTGATCACCCACTTTTTTTATTACTTCTATAAAGAATCTCTTCAAATACTCAACATTTTTATATTTCTCAGATGCATCAACTGCTTTCAAGAATACTTGGTCACTAAGTGAAGAAGCAATGAAATTGATTAGTGGACGCCTTTGAATATCTGTCCACCCATCAGAAACAATGAAAATTCTATTTTACTCCCATGAATATTTTTTAATCTCTAGCAATCTTTCAATATTTGTCCTCTCTTTTGCAAGAAGTGTGGTTCATAGTTTTTTTTTTAGCTTAGAGCTACATAGCCACTCAAATTATAATTTGCCAAAAAAGTAACTAAATCCTTTCAATAAAAATTTCTAGCTGCATTAAGTGAGAGTGAACTAGAATAAAAATACCTTGCTACATTTCTATCCATCTCCTCCCTTCCATATGTATTGAATGATGCTTGTATCATTCCTCTTCCTCTACCTCCTACACCCACTTTTCTTTTTTTTTAGCATCTTCTTGGTGGCTTAAAAAATGCACACTAATTGCACAAGAATCACTCATTGTCTTCCTCTTCTCATATTCTTCTTGTATTTTCTTGTATTGTTTTCGTATTGCCTCATCAACTCTTGTGTATCCTGAAATGTCATGTTCTGGTATCTTCAACAAATGAGTCTTAACTCTTGTGTAAAACCTAACAAAATCTCTTTAACAGAGCTTGCATCAAAATCTCTTGTTTCCACCACCTCCTCTTCCTCCAGTTTTGCAAGTTTATCTACATGTACCCATAGTGTTCTCATATCGTCACTCTCACTACAACTATCAGCAGAACTCACATGTGGGGATGAGGATGATGCAAGTCATTTTCCTTTATCCATCATTTTTGTCTTGAAAATATAAAAAAAATTATATTAAAATCAATTATGCACACAATCAAGATTTATAATATTGAGTGCAAGGTCAATAACATATACAATAAGTTCTAAAAAATATAGTAGTAGCACGTATAAATAAATAACGAAAGGTGCGAGAAAAATATATAACAATAACATTAATCATTAATGCAAAGTGAACACTCCTAAGCATGGGATTATAAAAGATATATATAAGTGTAGAGTTTGCACTCTGCAGACATATTTTTTCACTTAACATGCATTAAATTAGGTATCTTTAGTTTTATGTTTAAATGGGTTTCTAAAGAGATCTAATTAAAATTAATAGTCTATATTGCACATATTGAGTGCAAGGTTAATAACATATACAATAAGTTCTAAAAACTATAGTCTATACTCTGTAGTAGTAGTATGTATAAATAAATACTGAAAGGTACGAGAAAAATATATAACAATAACATTAATCATTAATGCTCATCTCATTTCTCATACACTTGTTATTTATGTTTAGCTAGATGAGCCTATTTAAGACTCCAAACAAGCACTTTACGAGCCAAACCACGAGATGCTTATCTCATTTCCCAGTTCTTACTTGTTGGGGTTTAGTGGTCAAAGCTGCTTATTTCAGCATTTCAATGAGGATAGCCCCATAAACAAATGATCCTTGATCGGCCATTGACTTGGACTTGGTTTGATCTTGAGTTGCAACAAGGTCTCCAAGATCTGTGTGAGCTTTTGCTGCTTGGCCAATCTGGTATAGGCAAGTTCAACCAAGGATCACTTTGGTCGAGTCAGCATAGGCCGTGTGGATCACTTGCATTGAGTTGGAACGAGTCTCAGTGGCTAGGTTTCAAATACATAGAAAGACCAACCATTTTTTAGCTAAGAATAGTAGGGAGAAACCACTACTATTGCATTGAGTCTCAGGGAGAACGAGTCTCAATTGCATTGAGTTTTTTTTTTTTTACAAGGAGAAATCACTCTCAGGATCAGAGACCTCGTCGTGCAGGCTTTGCCTGTCGTACTTACCGTTGTTGTCCTTAAAACTTTGCGGGCTTACCCCTTGCCCCCACAGTGAGACCCAAGATGAAACGAAGGGGTCAACACCTTCTCCCCAGGCTGGCTGCCACTTAGGTCGGCGGAGAGAGACAGAGAGATTGAGAGTGAGAGAAGAGATAGAGATGGAGCGAGAGACAAAGGGAGAAGAGAGATGGAGAGATAGAGAGAGCGAGTGAGAGTAAGTGAGAGATGGAGAGAGCGATAGTGAGAGAGACAAAGAGATTGAGAGTGAGAGACAAAGAGAGTGAGAGAGAGTATCTGAGGAGGAGAGGTTCGACGAAGAGGTCATCGTCAGCTATGGGGTCCGACGGAGAGGTCGGCGGTGGCTTCGACTTCAGGAGGAGAGGTCAGGATGATTAGGGCAAAAAAAATCTCTAATCCTCCTCTCCGCAACTCATTTTATCGGGCACATTTTTTTTTAGGTCCAAAAATTAGATAGAAATGACCCTAAGTGTGTTGATCGCACCCAGGGTCTAGTTGCTCGCACCTAGGGTTCGATTGACTGCATCAGGTGCCGCACCTGTGTCACATCGCGTCGATGCGGGTGTGGCACCTGGTTTGCCAAATCTCTGTGACTTAGCCTGTGGTTTGGTGAAAGGTGGTCTGTATGTTTGAAAGATGCAAGATTCTATCTCAAAACTCTCTCTCTCTCATAGGGTGGGGTAAAAACAAGTTCAAGGAGAAACAATTTAAGTGCAACATGATTGATAAGTATTGTAATGTGGTGGCTCATAGACTAGCCACAATTGAGGTTCTAAAAGACATCCATATTTGTGAGAGACCTATTCTTGTGTAGATATATGCAGTGAAGGAAAAAACAGAGAGAAATAAGAGAGAAGAACTATGGGATGAGTGGGAAATGGCTTGCTTCAAGAGGAATTTGTTGTGCACATGTCTAGGATCTTATAGCCTCCCTTGGTGTAATCCTTTTATCCCAGACTTGAATGCCTCTTAAATCTACACATTTTGGGTATCGTGTAACTTAAAAACAAAATCTATTTTATTTCCAAAATTGCTTTAGAAATACAATTCTTAAGAAATGTTTTGGATATGTCCATGCATTAAGGAGAGAGTCCCAATGAATATGAGGCGACATGGCCACCTTAGTTATCATTTCAGACCAACATCTCCCACTTGGCTACGAGAGCCAAATCATGTAGTGATTTTTCACCTAATATTAGGGTCTTGCACCTGCATCAAACAATCTAGCAATGATGTATTTTCTCTTTCTATATTCAAGATTTACCCATCAAGCTTTATATCTCAATTAGACATATCTTAAACACATAAAATACATGTTCTAAAAATAATTCTCCAGATATGCATTTAGTTAAAGGATCTGCAATTATATTAGTAGTAGGTAACTAATTGATTGTAATCTCATTCTTGTTAGTAATATGTCCTAACCGGGACCCGATAAAAATCATAACCTTGTAAATCAGTGCATAAATGATGCTTAAAATGCTTAGATGTTGTTAACATAACCATTAGGCTCACTGCCAATCAACTTTGGTGTGGAAAGTTTCTATATGTGCTGGCCGAAATTGAGTTTTTGCAAAACAACCCAAGTCTGTTTACCAAAGACCATTTTCAGTGTGAGATTTTTCTTGATCTGTAGACATGAAAATAAATTTAGATTTTTGTCGTGCTTAATGTAGACACATTAAGGTACACTATATAAATTCACAAGGTTTATATTATCTCAAAAATACTTTGAAAAAAATCAAAACTGAAGCATGAAATATAAAAATTTCAATGAGATGATGTATGACATAAATGCATGAACTAAGTATGCAATGAGATGATGTATGACATAAATGCACGAACTAAGTATGAAATAAGATGATGTATGACATAAATGCATGAACTAAATATGCAATGAGATGATACATGACATAAACGTATGAACTAAGTATGCAATGAGATGATGTATGACATACATTCATGAATTAAGTACGCAATGAGAATATGTATGTCATGGGTGCATGAATTAATTATGCAATGAGATGATGCATGATATGTATAAAGTTCTATGATTGAGATACATATTTATACTATTATTGTCTGTGTTGAGCGTATGATTCAAGGAACCTACGCAGTGTCATTGGAGACACTTGTGTGGATTTTACTGTTATTGCATTTAATTTTGTTATACATGCGAGCCGTGTTATATATTTGATAGCTCATGTATGAGCTTGGGGTCTGATAATTACCCACGAGGTGTGTTAGGAAGAGTCATACCTCATATATCAATGCATGCATTCACACCCTCACTTGTTATACTTGCCTTCCTTGACGAAGCACTCATATGGGCTAAAGGCACCAGATCAACATAGAATGAGTTTAAGTATATAAAACAACATCATGACATGATTGTTGCCCTGAGAGGGTACTGGTGCAATTGAGCCCAGATTTGCCTCATGGATCAAGGTACTTGAAATGATAAATCATTTAATCAAGAAAAAAAATCATGTAACTCATTTACACTGATGATCTACCTTGGAAAGGGTAGATGGTACAACCTCGAGTGACACCAGTACATATAGATCCACCTACACATCTTATTGAACGTTTATGAGAGTGATGGTATCCATTTTGATCTCCAGTCACTCACAGTTAGGGAGGCCCAAGATATCCAAGTATCCTAGGTGATATACCCCCACTACTACAGTTAGTCATGGATGCATCCTTACTGAACGTCTAGCATTTATAGGAATTCTCTCGACTATGGGTCACCCGCTTTGGATACCCGGTCTATTAGGCACTTCAGAAATAATGATTCACATGGCATAATAAATATTCAACGTGACCTCATCAGATACGAGAATTATACCTGAGTACCTGAGGATGTTAATTAAGAAAAACAATATATGCATTGACATAGTGAATTCTATTTATTCTCTAATGATACATATTTGTTATTTGCAATGATGATGAGATACATGATTACTATTTACCTTAACGCTGAGAGGCTTTTTATTATGCTTCAATTATATCATGATATCTTAAATTGCTAAACTATGATATCATGTTTGTGATGAATATTCTAACATGTGCAATCTTAATGATAATGGTAAAAACTTACCAACTTTAATAAGTCTGACCCATTTTATGAGAATTATAAGTGATGAATGATCTGCAATGTGATGTTGCGATGTAGGGGCAAGGCCAATGGACCATGTTTCTATCCTTATGTTGATCCTAAAATATTATTTTTGTTTTTTTGTATCTCTGTTAGACTGAGATAATTTTTGGACTCAAATGTACGAATATGTTTTATTCAGTTGATAATGTTACATCATGAATTAAGTTGGTATGATAATGCTCTTATTTCAATTCCTATGGAGTCGGATTCCCAATAGAATCTTTAGTGTACGAAACTAAATTCAAGTCCGAATAGAAATTAGATCCAGTCTAGCCCGCCCATGGTTGTCCAATTCAAAAATCAAAACTATTTTCGTTGTGCATCGATCCTCTCATTCGAGTTGGATTGTATTTTAAAAAAAAATGGTTACAATTTTTCACTTATTTCGAATTGAAAATTTTGGGATGTTATAGAGAGAGAAAGAAAGAACCCAAAAAAAATGGTGGGGGCATGAATAAGGGGGTTTAAATAACCCCTCAAGGCCCTCTCTCAGCCAAGGTAAGTATTTACCTTCCTTTTATTTTGTTTCCCCATTTTTTGTTTTATTTTTTTATCTATTTTATGTTTAATAAATTTCAAATATGGCAGGGTAGGGAACATCCCACCTCTCTGGCATAGTGACAAAAGTTTAAAATGGAAAAATATCAGCAATAAAAAACTTGGGAGATTTTGAAACATTTCATAAATCTTGTTTTTTTTGGCAAAATATAGACAATGAAAATTTTAAAAATATATAAACATATTTTTTATAAGAAAATATAATATAAAACACATTTAAAAATAAAAAACTCAGGGGGTTTCATAATAAATATATGCTAAAAATGTAAATATCGCAGTTTGTCACCGTTTAAAAAACTCGTGAAAAATTGCCATTTTAAACTTTCAGGCAATTTCTCACGATATTATCGCAAGATTTTTATAAATCTCGTGATATTTGTCATAGAGCTCCCTGGCCACATTTTCTTTTTTTTAATCAAATTTTCCAAAAATATAGGTGACCTTTCCTTTTTTTTCTTACTTTCCACACTTGTGGATGTTTCGTATGAGAAGTGGGTGGGGACATCCCACCCAATGAGCCTACTTTACATTAATTATATTTTCAATTTAACTCAAATTGAAATCCAAATCCAAGGTACCATATTAACTTCTCATATGGGTTTCTCTTTTGAATTTCAAATCTAATTAGATCCAAACTCATTTAAAAAACCAAAATAAACTCATGAACATATCTGAACTCAATTACCAAAACCCAAATCCAATAATTAAATTATCTTCAAATTTTAAGTAAAATTCAAGTCTAATGTAACTTTAAATTTAGCTAATGTTCAAACTCTACCCAAATGGTAATTTAATTTAACATGCAATTCAAATTCCACATTGACATTAAATATTAAATATTTATATTTTTTCTTAAATTAAATATTAAAAATCTATTTTTTATTATTTAAATATCTCTAAAAAACACAGACTTTACAGTTATACACTAGTGGATGTATCTCAACTATCAAAAAAAAATGAAGGAAAGGAGCATGATGTGCAGCAACAAAGCTGCACACCAATTGTTTGGTATATGCCTCAAAGATGCTGATTGCGTACCTCTGTTTGCAAAATTTCTGTGTTTTATTTTTTTCAATATCGACAGTGGTCTATTCATGTACCAATAAGTGCACACCAAGGGCCAATTCAAAAACTAACCTTGCTCTGATACCAATGTTGGAACCTAGTAGTTTCAAAAATTTGCTGTGGATTGAGTCACTATATCGAATGAGGCATGTACTAGAAAGAATACTCAAACCACCATCGATATGAAAAACACATGCTCTATCCATTAAGCAATTCCAGCCCATCTCTAATAGTGGAGCTCTCCACAATCCTCTAATTGAGCACAAAGGATGCTCTGTCGTTAGTGAACTGCCATGCCATGGTCTTCATTTATAAGCATTTTTGAGGATTGAATTTAATTCACCACTAATTAGTGATAGTGCCCCCATAAAATCCAGTAACCCATTTCATGAGCCTACCATCTTGTGATTCTTGAGGTTCCTGTGTGAGACTCTATGGCCACACTAGATCCAAATCCAGGATCCAACAAGATAAATCACCAAAATGGTTTAAGGAATGTAATTGAATTCTGCTCTCCGGTTGGGTCTGCCTAACCCCTGTGGCCAATCAAAAAAAGACCTCTTGTCACTCCCTATGTGAGCCTAGCCAAAACCTTTTTATTTTGATAGGCAAGCTGGGGTTAGGCAGACCCCTACCAGATATCTGTGGCAGAGGGATTTGTACCTGGGCCTTCAACTTGGCCACATGGGATACCACCTCAGTGGTGAGCCTAGGCAAAACCTGCGCAAGTAACATTTGCTCCTCATTTTTTTATTTCTGTTAAAAAAGTAGAGAAGAAACCTTCATGAAAAAATAGCATTGTTTTCAAGGATGCATATTGAGTTCTCCGTTGTAAGTCCTAGTCTCCCTAAAACTGAAATTCGTCATCTTTGTTGCGATTGACATGATTTGAGTCTTTCTTTGAGACGAGAGACCAGCTACGCAAAGTCTACTGTGATTGAGAAGACAAAAACAGAAACTACTTAAAGAGTAAGATTTTTTGCTTATTTTTTCGGTTCGTTGAATGTAGACGCTTCCTTCGTGGCTAAGGTCAATTACATCGCATTCAAATTTCAACATCCATATATGAAACCCATGCAAATCTTGTGAATTAAAGACGGGGGTTTAACAATCGATTATTTGTAGAAAAAAAAGAAAAGAAACTAAAAAAAACAACTTATTTGTGGAAAAAAAGGACAACAAACGTGTAATATTTTTCTAATAAACAAGTTTTCCAAGATGGAGCTCAATGGGATTGTCTTTGGGACTATGAAGTGTTTGACTGGTTACCTGGCAAAATCAATCTTGTGAGGCCTCACGTGGACTGACCACCCTGTGGGAGTTATGGGACTGCTGCGTTCACAAACACATTGGGTCCCTGAGGGAAAAAAAGGGGCCTGGTTATTGACTACTTGGAAATGAAGGATACCGGGCAGCCCACTCTTTGGACTTAAAAAAAGTTCATGAAAATTCCATCTTTAGCTGGCGCAAATGGACTCAGCTAGCCCTCACCCAAGAACTAGTTAGTCAAAGAATCAATCAACTGTCGTATAGGCCTTCATTCCATTGGTTACCTGCGGACAATTGTTCGTATCATTTAAATCTTTGAGAATGATTTTCTGGATGGCAATTTTCTCATGGCATTACAAATTTACAAACATGAAAGAATTGTACCTTGAACAAGTCAAAATAGTGTGGGCCCCGCCAACTTACAAATACTAATTTCCGCTGCTGTGTGTGTTCTTTAAAGAGCAGAGACTATTTTTCCCTGCCCTTTTTTCACCGAGACAAATAGTTAAAAAACAGTCGGCAACATCAAACATGCCCTTTAAATCATTTTCTTAGCTCTCTAAGGTAATTTGCCTACTTGCGTTTAGGGATGCGCATGATGTTCAAGTTGGCTCGCCCACCTAAAATGGTGCTCAGGCTCAGACGAGGCTAATTTAGATATCAAAGAAGAAGAAGCAACAAGAAAGGAAGAAAGAGATACATCTGATCACCTTGTTGTTCATGAGGATGGCGCAGCCGAGCTCGAGCTGGTCCTTGTCGACAAAGAAGAGGATGCCGATGTAGTAATCGGGGCTGACGGAGGAAGAGACGATAGTGTGGTTCTAGTAGATGAGCTCCTCTAGGTTGTTGATGCTCATGGGGGAGCTGCGGAGCAAAGGCGTAGCTAGGGGGGGTAGCCCAGTCCTGCCTCTCGAAACAGTTAATTTTTTTTTTAAAAGCCCAGTCCTAGCCCAGCCCTGACTGCAGCAAATAGTTTTTATTAATAATTAGAGCCATTTTTTTATCTCAAAAAAAAATTTTGAAATAGATTTTTATTAATAATTAGAGCCATTTTTTTTATCTCAAAAAAAATTTTTTAGGGGGCGCTGCCCCTGAACCCCCGACTATCAAACAAAATTTTTTTTTTGCTACACCCCTGTTTGCCCCCCTCCCCCTCACATGAATCCTAGCTACGCCACTGCTGCGGAGGTCATAGACCTTTGACCGGTTCTCCTCGTTCTTTCCCTCATGGGGCTTGAAGCGCTCCAGGCTGGTGACAAACTTTTCCTCCATGAGGAGGTAGTCCTTGATCCGCTCCAGCTTGAGCAGCTGCAGCTTGCACTTCATCGCATCGGCCATTGGAGAGAGGCGAGGAGGTCAGCCGGGAGCGAGAGAGGAAGATAGAGAACAATTGTGCTGAAAGGGGGGGAAGAGAAAAGCCTAACCCTAGTTCAACATTCAAAAGGGTGAAAGCAGGACAGGACGGGTCTGGTCCGAAATACCCGTTACCAAATGAGCTGAGCCTTATCGAGCCTGTCTAGCCTTATCGAGCTCGACAGGTTGTTCAAGTTCAGCTCGTTATCTCGTCCGAGCTTCAGACAATGGCTCAAGCTCGGCTCATTTACAAAACGGGTTAGCCCGAGCCAAACGGGCTGGGTTAGGTGTGCATTCCTAATTTCCTACTCGCGTTAGGGGCAAAGCAGGTTATATGTTCCCCCCCCGAACAGGGCAGTTAGCTACATCTCATGAACGGGGGTCCCAAAGAGCACCACGTATGTAAGCATGTGCATCTCGTATCCCCATGTTTGTCAGCATTAATTAGCGTTGGAGTTTGATGCGATTGCAAAGACTTAAGTACCCTCTCCTCCATTGGTGCAAAAAAAAATGACGGTTCTTGAAAAGGAGTGGTTGTAAAGACTTAAGTGCCCCAAAGATGATTATTTAAGACCCAGTCTCTGCACTGCAGGATTATCCGAGAAAGAAATCTTCCCTGGAGGAGGCCATGAACATCAACCCTCTTACTCTCTCTCTCTCTCTCTCCCTTCTATTTCTGCTTCTGTGCACATCCATTAGAAGATCATACATTTCTCCATCAAGCACCGACTGACCTGCACATTGACTGTTGTGGAGCCTGATTCAAAGTTTTTACCCTTACAGAAGGAGGGTTTGGGGGCTCATCCCAGCGTGGGTAGCATCATTCAACTCTCACTCTCTCTCTTTCCCTTCTATTTCTGCTTCTGTGCACATCCATTAGAAGATCATACATTGCTCCATCAAGCACCGACTGACCTGCACATTTACTGTTGTGGAGCCTGATTCAAAGTTTTTACCCTTACAGGAGGAGGGTCTGGGGGCTCCTCCCAGCGTGGGTAGCATCATTCAACTTGAAGAGTTGTGGAGTCTGATTTAGAGTTTTTACCCTTACAGAAAGGGGGGTCTGAGAGCTCCTCCCAGTGTGGGTAGCATCATTCAACTTGAAGAGTTATGGAGTCTGATTCAGAGCTTTTACCCTTACAGAAGGGGGGTCTGAGGGCTCCTCCCAGCGTGTTCATGGCCTTTTGCCCTTACAGAAGGGGGGATTTACATTTCGTAGAACACCCGTCACCGGAACGAGATGAACACCCGTCACCGGAACGACGGCTCCGCTGAGACCTCCTCGCTAGGGAGAAGAAGACGACGTGGTGGAGCTTCTGCTGGCCATCCTCAACGCAACTGCACCGACTGGGTTGCTGTCGAGGAGGAGGGCGAGAACGGTGACTCTTAGCTTGGGCAATCTTTCTTTTGATGATTGTGGTTGTAATGTATCGTTGAAGTTAAAATGGGGAATGAAATGACAATAGAAATTGCTGAAAATTTACAGAAATAAACTAGACTCAATAACAAAGACACCACTTTTTACGGATTTGGAATATGACCTCCGGTTAGGGAGATATGACTCTGACAAGTTGGTCCTAATTTGCGGAAGACACTACAAATCGCTATAGCGATTTGTGGAAGACACTACAAATCGCTATAGCGATTTGCGGAAGACACTACAAATCGCTATAGCGATTTGCGAATCGCTATAGCGATTTGCGGAAGACACTACAAATCGCTATAGCGTTTCGCGATTTACGGAAGACACTACAAATGCTACAAATTGTTGTAGGAAAGCCCGATAATACTACAAATCATTGTTGGAAGGCCCAAAAAAATTTTGGTCCGGAGGGCGCTGCCCCCCGAGCCCCCCGCCAGGGGCGGCTCCCCCTGGACCCCCGCCCACTGACCGCGCAGCGGGATCCACGCCAGGGGGGAGCCCCCGGACCCCCCTCCTGTAAGGGCAAAAACTCTAAATCAGGCACATAAGTAGAGAGAGAAGGGAGAGAGAGTGAGAGGGTTGGTGTTCATGGCCTTCTCCAGGAGGAACCCTTTACCTCTCTACAGAGAGAGAGGGTTTTACAGTGTTTTACGAAGAAGGAAGAAGAAGAAGATGACGATGCAGCAATGTAGGATCGTCTGTTGGATGTGCACAGAAGTAGAGAGAGAAGGGAGAGAGAGTGAGAGGGTTGATGTTCATGGCCTTCTCCAGGAAGAACTTTTTGTTTCCCTTGATTTCTTCTCTAGAGAGAGAAAGGGTTTTACAGTGTTTTACGGAGAAAGAAGAAGAAAACATGTTTGTCCTTTTTTTGAACAGAAAAAGAAGAAGACTTTGAAGAGTCAACATCATCCTCGACTTTCTGGATGGAGGACATGTTTGTCCTTTTTTTGAACTATTTGTTTTTTCTTTTTTGAATGAAAAGCATTTTTGTCATTTTCTCAAACCATCATTTTATGAGAAGAATAGCAATAAAAGGTACTTAAGTCTTTGCAACAACACCAGAGTCCGATGCAAAGTTATGTCAACATACACGGGAATACGAGCCCCATATGCTTGTACCCGAACACAGACGTGGGATTCAGTGAATCATCGGGGGCGAACATACACAACCCTCTCCGTTAGGGGGGCAACCCACCCTAGCTTTGCGTCTCTCTTCTGTGGAAGCATGGGCACGTTAGTTCTTCAGCATCCTCATCACATGTTCGGATAAATACCCATCTAATCATAACCACACACGAAGTAGGTCGCATCGACTCAGATTGTGCCAAAATAACGCCTGCATAATTCCCTTATAGTGAACACAAGAACGCCGTTACTCGGTCAGGAGGGTCATTTCCAATCCATTGTCTATGGTACTAGTCACATAACAAAGGTCCTCGCATTTTCCAAAGACTTAAAAAAGAGGTCTCTCTCTGTGCCGGTGGTGTCTCTGGCGTGTGGCTCCAGAAGATGGCTTCCCTTTCGACTCCATTGACGTCTTATCCCAACCTAAGAAGGAGCTGTGCTCAAGTGAATCTGGTTTTCAGCGGAACCATTGGTTCGAGGAGAGCCAGTGGGACGAAGAGCAGGAGCATGGTTGCGGTGCCAGGCGTGGTGTGCAAGGCTGTTACTACGAAGCAACACCAGACGGAAATAGAGGGTCTCAATATCGCCGAAGATGTCACGCAGGTGTCTCCTAAAGTTTATTTTTTCTCCTTTTCTTTTCCTTTTTTAATTGAAAACGAATACTTTCATGATACCTCTTAATATTTTCTCTCTCATTTCCTTATGGTAGTTTTTGATATTTTCAATTGTGTATCGTTATTTTTGGTTTTTATGATTTGGGTATCAAGAACGGCTTTTGTTGGTTGGTTGGAATAGTAATTCAGAAGCTTTGGTTCTACAACAAACTCAGTGTTAAGCGATGTTTTGCTTTCTTTGAAATTGCTTATTGCTTCACACTAACATGGTTGCTACTGTTGAGATGAGATTAGCAGTATCATCATCAATGATTCCTTGGAAATAATAAGGAGCTTTTCTGATACCTTTTCCTTGGCTCACGGTCGTAGACAGTTTAGATACGTCACAGAACGATTTCGATATAAGAATTTAGAAAAATTATGTTTCCATGTTGGAAATTTAGATGGTTCCATGTTGAAAATTTAGATGAGGTTGGGGATCTGCCTTTGTGCATTCGTGCTGTACATAAACACATTCACCAAATGGAAAGAAGGAAAAGTTTAGTGTCTCTCTTGATACGGTTTGTTGTAATAGCTAATAGGCAAGACTTCAATATGTCCGCGTAAGCATGTGTATGTATGTGTGTGTGTGTGAACATGCAATGGGAAAGTGGGAAAAGTTTCATCTCTCATTACATGCTATGTGTGTAACAGTTAATAGGGAAGACGCCAATGGTATATTTGAACAACAT